>NW_027186320.1:9795265-9807765 GCF_028583685.1 Petaurus breviceps papuanus
TATCTATCTATCTATCTATCTATCTATCTATCTATCTATCTATCTATCTATCTATCTATATCTTTCTTTCACTTCAGCTGAAGCATATTAGAATGTATTCCAGTACTTTAACTTGGGTTTGTCCTTTTGTCTTAAGTGTTTTTCTTGGTAACAACATATTAATGGATTCTGGTTCCAAATCCATCCTGCTATTTGCTTCCATTTTATGGCTGAGCTAATCCCATTCACATTCAGGTATTAATCTTCCCATCCCTTTATCATTCCCTTCTCCAACTTTTAAAAAGTTCATTGCATCCTATTTCCCTATTGGGTAAGTTGCTTTTCTATACACAGTTCTGCATGTATGTGCATATTCTTCTCTCTTTGAATCACTTTTGATGATAGTGAGTTTCAAATGTTACCTGACACCATTATTCCTTATTCCCCATCATTGTAAAAGCTCTTCCTTGTGTGCCTCTTTATTGTATAAAAAACAAATTTCCACATGACATATCTTCCTTCCCTTTATACCAGTACACAGCTCTTTGTCATTTTTTTTTGGGGGGGTATCATTCCTAAAAAAAATACCCATGATTTTTATATAAACTCTTTTTAATTTACCTTATAATAATAATTTCTTGGGATTTATAAGTATCATCTTCCCATATAGGAATGGGAATAATTTAATTTTCTTGATTCACTTATCATTACTCTTTCATATTTACCTTTTTGCATTTTGGGTAAGTCTTAGGTTTTAAAGTTATTTTGTTTCCTTTTAGCTCTGGTATTTTCATCAGGAACATTTTAGAGTCCTCTATTTTATTAAATATCTATATTTTTCCCTGAAGGACTATACTTCATTTTGCTAGGTGTGTGATCCTTGATTGTAATGCTCATTCCTTTGACTTCCTTTTTATCATATTAAAAGCTCCCTTCTCTTTTAATGCATTTTAATCTGCTAAATCTTGTGTGATCCTAACTGTGGCACCATGATATTTTATTTTATTTTTATTTTTGTCTGACTGCAATGTTTTCTTCTTACCTAGGAGCACTAAAAATTGTCTGTAATATTGCTTATAATTAGCCTCTTTTTTAACGATAGTGTCCAACTTTTTATGATGCCTTTTAGTGTTTTTTCTTGGCAAAGATAATGGAGTGGTTTGCCGTTTCATTGTCCAGGTAATTTTACAGATGGGGAAACTGAGGCAAAAGGGTTAAGTGACTTGCCCAGGGTAACACAATTAGTAAGTGTCTGAGACTGGATTTGAACTTGGGATAAGGGGTCTTCCTGTCTCCTGTCCAGGTACTCTTTCCACTATGTCAACTAGTTATAATATTGCCAGAAAGTTTCATTTTGGGGCTCTTTCAGGGGATGATTAGGGACTTCTTTCAATTTCTATTTTATCATGTGTTTTAGGGATATCAGGGCACTTTTTCTTGATAACTTCTTGCAACATGAGGTGTGGGATCGTTTTTTAATAATTATTTTCAGGTAGTCCAATAATTATTAAATTATCTCTCTTCATTCTACTTTCCAATGACTTTTTTTCCCAAGGAGATAAATCACATTTTATTTTCTTTTTATTCTTTTGAGTTTGTTGGATTGTCTTTCATGTCCATGAATTTTTTAGTACCCTAGTGTGCAGTTTGTCTGGCCCTGGTGACATATCAAGAACAGCTACTTAGTTACTCCCTTATTATTTCTATATTTGTCCTTAGACAAGAAATTGTCCTTTCTTTAACTCTCTCTCTCTCTCTCTCTCTCTCTCTCTCTCTCTCTCTGTGTGTGTGTGTGTGTCTCTCTCTTTCTCTCTCTCTCCCTCCCTCCCTCCCAGGAATTCTTGTTGGCTTTGAGTCCTATTAAAATTTTTCGTTAAGGCTCTTTTTTGGTAGCTGTTCTCACATTGACTTCTTTTGACTTTGTCTTCATTATAACCATAGTAGCTGTTTATGGTCAAATTATTTTTTTTAATAATTTGCTCATTTTTTCCCAATCTATTTATTGATTTTTAGCTTTATGTTAAAGTTGGGCTCTATTCACCTTGGGGTAAGGAGTTACTCTGCCAAGCTTCTGGCTTTTCATTGCTGTTCTTTTCAGAGTTAGCTCTGGGAGTCTGAAAGTTTTGGGAGCTTCCAAGGTTGTTTGATCCTGGGAGATGTGTGGTCACTGATCTCCTGGTCTGTATCCTTGCATTTACCAAGGAAGGGCCCTGTGTCACCTGCTACCATTTAACTTAACATTCCTCTTTGCCTTGGAATTGTAACCAAACAGAGACTCTGGTCCATAACTAACAACCAAAACTCCTCTTCACCCTTGAGCTGTGACTCAGAACTGCATAGGGCAATAGAGTTGCCAATCAGTGCCAGATATATACAGTGGTGGAAAGGGTATATATACAGTAGTGGAAAGGGTCCCTGAAATAACTTTCTTCCTATTTGTCTGACCACCTTACTGTCTCTGAAAAAAACTCTTGAAGCTGCTTCCACTGCAACCACAGTTGCCTACTGGATTTTAAATTGTTCAGTGCATCTTATTTCTTGTTTTTTCTTTCTTCTCAAGGTTTTCATGATAACAGGAAGAGGACTCCTATCCCTCCTTTCTGATTGTTTTCTTTTAGTCTTCTTTAAGGTGTTACCATCCATATCTTGTCTCCTAACTATTGGTGTTCTCCAAAGTCTGGTCCATATCCCATGGATTTAAAATCAACTAATGAAGATGACCTGAGGAACTATTTATCTGGAAACAATTGCCCTTGAAAGTTAGCTGTGAATCATGAATTGCTTATTGTCCATTTTAAAGTATATATGCTAGAAACATCTCAAAGAAGATTTAAAAAAAAGTTAACTACTCTCCCCCCCCCCCCAAATAACAGTTCTTCCAAACTTCCCTATTTATCACAAAGCACTGGCAGAATCCTCCTAATCTCTCAAACTATAACTTTGGTCTTATCATAGAATCTTCTTTTCCTTTACTCCAAACATCTATGCAGGTGAAAAATCTTGCTATTTATACCTCCACAATAGACCTTACAGAATTCTTCTCTCATCATGTAACAACTACCATATGGCTCTCATAACCTCTTACCTAGATTATTTTCATTTATTTATTTTATTTTATTTTATTTCATTTTTGTTCATTTATTCATTCATTTATTTTTATTTCTTTATTTTAATATTTCTTTATTTTTAGTATTTAACTTGTTTTTAATTATTCATTCATTCATTTATTTTATTTATTTTAAGTATTTAATTTTCAACATTCATTTCTACAAGATTTTGAATAACATTTTTTCTTTGTCTCTCCCCTATTCCCCACTCCAAGATGGCAAGCATACTCAATACCTCTTCCTCCAATCTGCCCTCTCTTACATCCCCCAGTAACCTCCCTTACTTTCTTATAAGGCAAGATGGATTTATATACCCCATTGCCTGTATATCTTATTTCCCAGTTGTATATAAAAACAATTTTATACCATTTGTTCTTTAAAAATTTGATTTCCAGATTCTCTCCCTTCTTTCCTCCTCATCCACAACCATTGGGAAGACCAACAATTCAATATAAGCTATACATGTGTAGTTATGGAAATGAATTTCATAGTAGTCATGTTGTGAAAGACTAACTGTATGTCCTTCCATCCTATTCCACCCCCCATTTATTCTATTTTCTCCTTTGACCCTATCTTTTATCAAAAGTGTTTGCTTCTAATTAACTTTCCCCCAAACTGCCCTCCCTTCTATCATCCCCCCTCTTATCACCCTCCTCCTCCAACCTTCCTGTAGGGTAAGATACCCAATTGAGTGTGTATGTTATTCCATTTTTAAGAGTAATCCAATAAGAGTAAGGTTGACTCATTTCCATTCACCTTCCCTTCTCTTCCCCTCAATTGTACCAGCTTTCTCTTGCTTTTTTTATGTGAAATAATGTACCCTATTCTATCTTTCCCTTCTTCCTCCCAATATATTCCTCTCTCAGCTCCTAATTTTATTATTAGATATCATTTCTTCATATTCAACTGATCCTGTTTCCTATATCTATGTATATACACACATATGTACATGTGTATGTATACATATATGTATGTATAAATACATGTGTATGTATATATGTATATGTGTGCATACACACATATACATATATATTCCCTTCAACTGTCCTCATAGTGAGAAAAGTCTAATGAGTTACAATTATCATTTATCTGTGTAGGAATGTAAATAGAAAAATTTTAATAAGTTCCTTATTAAGCTCCTTTTCCTGCTTACATTCTCTTGCTTCTTGTTTGAAAGGTCAGCTTTTTCTATTCAATTCTGGTCTTTTCATCAAGAATGCTTGAAAGTCCTTTTTTTCACTGGATATCCATATTTTCCCCTGAAGTATAATACTCAGTTTTGCTGGGTAGGTGATTCTTGCCTTCTCCATTGACCTCTGGAATATCATATTCCAAGCTCTTCAATCACATAATGTAGAATCTACTAGATGTTGTATTTCCTCCCACAATTTTCAAATTGTTTCTTGTTGGCTTCTTGCAATATTTTCTCCTTCATCTGAGAACTCCAGAAACTGGCTATAATATTCCTAGGAGTTTTCCTCTTGGGATCTTTTTTCAGGAGGTGATAAGTGGATTCTTTCAACCTCTATTTTGCCCTCTCGTTCTAGAGTATCAGGGCAGTTTTCCTTGATAATTTATTGAAAGATAATGTTCAGGCTCTTTTTCTATTCATGGCTTTCAGGTAGTCCAATAATTTTTAAATTATCCCTCCTGGATCTATTTTCCAGATCAGTCATTTTTACAATGAGATATTTCACATTGCGTTTTATTTTTCCTTTTATTTGGATCTGTTTTATAATTTCTCGATTTCTCATATAGTCATACAGTCATCCCATTTGCTTCAATATAATTTTGAAGGAATTGTTTTCTTCAGTGATTTTTAAAAATTCCCTTTCCATCCAACCAATTCTGCTTTCTTCTCCTCGTTGGCTTTTTGGGCCTCTTTTTTGCCATTTGATTTAGTCCATTTTTAGGGTGTTATTTCCTTCAGTATTTTTTTGGGTTTCATTTAGCTGGCTCTTGACTCACTTTTCATGATTTTGTTGCATCATTCTCATTTCTCTTCCCAGTTATTCCCTTACTTCTCTTATTAAATTTTCAAAATCCTTTTTGAGCACCTCCATGGCTGTGACCAGTTCATATTTTTCCTGGAGGCTTTTGATGGAGGAGTTTTGACTTTGTTTTCTTCTTCTGGTTCTGTTTTGATCATCATTGTGACATAAAAAAAAAACCAAACATGATTCTATACTTTGATTGTGCCTTCTCTCTTTGATCATTGTGCCAGCCAATTACTTGTCTGTTGAGATTTTTGCCCCAGTAGAACTCTGCTTCCAGAGTGGAGATTGCTATGTCCCAAGTTTCTGGGGTTTTTGCAGCTCTTGTAAGAGCTTATTCTGGGCACCTGACTCAGAACTGTGAGGAGAACTCCATCTCTACAATCTGAACAAGCTCTGCCATGCTAGCACTCCTTACCCCAGGACCACCACCTAATACTCTGACCCAGATCCAAGCAGGTCAAAGTAAGAGAACCCCACCTCAGTACCAGCAAAGCGATTCAGGTAATTGTCCTCTGGACAGTTGCTTGGTCCCCCTATGATCTGTAGGCCTGAAGTTCAGGATCCACCTACTGTGGTATCTGCCACAGCTGCTGCCACCTCCCTCATCCCAGGAACAGGGGTTAGACCTCCCTCTTCTCTCACCTAGGATCAACAGTGTTCCCAACTGACTTTTTACTTTCTCTTTGATGTTTATGGGTTGAGAAGTCTGTAAACTGCCACAGTTGCCAGTGATTAACTCTCCTGAATTCTGCTCTGGCCAGTCTGTGCTACTGATCTGGGGCAGCATGGCTCATGTGGGTCTGCACTCCACTCCCAGTTTGTTGTGATAGGCCCTTCCTTCCTGTTGATCTACCAGAATGCTTTCAGTGGGAGATTTGGTTTGCTCTGTCACCTTGTGGATTCTGTAGCTCCAAAATTTGTTTAAAGTCATCTTTATATGGAACTCAAGCAGGTTTCTCCTTTTACTCTGCCACATTGGCTCCACCCCCTTCTTACCTAGATTATTTCAACAGCCTCCTACTGGTCTATCTGCCTCAGGTTTCTCATTAGTCCAATCCTCCCTACACACTGCCACTAAAGTAATTATCTTTAAGCCAAAATATAACCTTTTCCTTCTTCGGATTGATCTGATAGCTCCCCATTGCCTCTCATATGAGACATAAATCCTTCTGTTTAGCTCTTAAAACATTTCACAAAATGGCTCAAACTTATCATTCCAGAATTTTGGGCCATTACAATACAGTTTAAAGGGCCTGCCCTCTCAAATTGACACATAAGTCACTCCATCTGTTATTTCTGTATCTTTTCAATATGAGCCCCCTTCTAAATTTGCATGTCAAGCACCATCTTATCTATGATATATATCCTAATGCACCCAACTGCTTGTGTCCACAATTCAACTACATGTATTTAACTATTTTTGAATTTATTTCCATTTATCAATGCATGTGTATATACACATATATGTATACATATGTATGTGCATAAATACATACCAATACGTATATATAGACATGTATATGCATACACGTGCATTCGTGCATACATGTATGTTAAGTGGTTAATTGTGTGCCAGCTTAACAGGTATTTTCCTAAGTTTAGGGAATAAAAATGCAAGTTGAAAGAAAGGCAATATCTTCTCTCAATAAATTTACATCTTACATTCTAATGAGAAAAAGTTTCACATAAAAATAAGATTACAAGGGAGAGGGGAGAAACAAATGTACCATATGCAGGGTCATGCTAAAGAAAGTTGAGATAGAAATGAGATATAGATGTTCTGAACTTTCTCTTTAAATGGAGATTCAGGGAAGAGCCATCAATCAGAGGGAGAAACTGCAGAATAGAAAGATACATTCAAAGTATTAATTCCAGGACTGGAGATGGACTTCAGGAAGAAGAGATGGTGCATAATCAAAGATGTGTAGAGTACACTATGAAGAAAAATGTGTGTGTATATATATATATATATGTATTTATACATACATGCATACACACATAATACATAGAATGATTTCTACATTTCATATTTGCATTTATATTTGTAGGTATGTGTATATATACATACACATATGCATATGCATATACACATACACATATATTTAGTTTCTTACCTGTCAAATAATGTTCCTTTGTGAGTAGCCATTTTTTCATTCTTTTCAACTGCATTATCAAGGCTTAAACCAGTGCCTTGCACACAGTAAAACTTTAATAAATACTCAATAATTGATTGGTTTATTGTCTATAATGTATCAGACATTCTTAGTTTTGAGAAACAAAAACAGATCTGAAAAATTCTTATCCTAAAGAAAATTACATTGTATCAGGTGAGAAAAAAAACATATGTGTATAAGTGTATGTTGCATATATATATATATATATATATATATATATATATATGATTTGAGGGAGGACACTAGCAGCTGAAGTGTATCAAAAATTATAGTAAATCAAGAGTTGCAATTGAACGAAGTATTGAATAAGACTAAGGATTCAGTTTTAGAGAAGAGAGACAGCTAGAAAAGAATCTCACATGTAGTATATTGAAAGGATTAGTGGTGCTTAGTTTAAGGGGAAAAAATGGTAATTTTGACTTTGGGGTATGAGGACTTGGTTTTGAAAGACAGATACAAAGATTCAATGGGTTGTCATTGAGAATAACACATATTAAGATATGATTAAAACAGATAGGTATATTTTAGGTAAAATTATGGCCTTTCCACAAATTATGTTTGTCAAAATGGAAATGAGAAATACCATAAGTAAATGAATTCCCTTGCAATGGAATTATTCAAGCACAGATTGAAGATGACTTACAGAGGTACAGAGAAAGTCCAGGCTTCAAGGAAGGCTTGTATCAAATAATCTATAAAGATCTTCCAAATTCTCAGAGTCTTGTTTTTTAAACAGTAGATTAATAGTTGTTCTTGTCAAAGATGAGAATGACATTTTCATGATTTTATCTGCCTGAGCCATTTGGATTCTGGTAGCACATAATCAAAATACCCAAAACAATGTACTATCAGATAAACAAGACAAACTTTTTCTGAGTAAAAAGAAAATATTTTAAAATTTCCTTCTTTGAATATTGATTCTACTCAAGAGGGAAAAATCATTTAATTGTCAGATCTTCCTTAGCACCAATAAATTTAAAGTACTTACAAATAGAAGTAACATTAGAGTAATCTTACAGAACCTTATTTTTATCTATGATCTTTCCATGGTCAGATATGTACTAGACTATCTGAAAACATCTTTAGCAAAATTATTATCTTAATGGGGGGAGAGAGTCAAGATGGTGGAGTAGAAACAGGACTTCTGCTCAGGTCTTTCTCCCACCTCTTCCAATTCATGTAAAAAATGACTCTAGACAAACTTTGGAGCTACAGAAACCACAAAATGACACAGAGAAGCTAACCTCCCACTGAGGACAGCCCAGCAGGACAGCAACAGGTGGCCAGTGCAGCGTTCTGGGAGCTGAGCCCAGCCCCATGTTAGCTGAGGTTTTAGCATCAGGGTGGATTGATTAGATGCCAAAAGGAGAGACTTCAGAAAACCAGCAGTTGTGGTGATTTCCAGAATTATCAAGCCATAGATTGCAAGGACAAAGTGAGAGGTCACTGCAGTGTGGACTTTGGGACCTGGGAATTGGAGTGCAATCCAGTCTTTGCCCCAGGGGTGAGAAGCAGCTGAGGTGCCAGGGCCATGCAACTGCCACCTACTGGTTGCTTCAGAGCTCCAGGTCTGCAGATTGTAAGGGAACCAAGCCACCAGTCTGCGGCATAATTGCTCTAGCTTTAACCTGCTTGGGTTTGTATTGCTGTCTAGGGTGGAGGACCTGGGGTGTGTGAGCAGCCTGCCAGAGCCTGTGGAGGCTTCAGAGAGGGCACCCAACTAGTAATTCCTGCAGCTGGGAAAAGCCCAGAATTTAGGATAAAGCTCCCATTTCTGGTAGCAGAGTTCTACTGTGGAAAAAGTCTCAAAAGTCAAGTAATTGAGTGGCAATATGAACAACCAAAGGGAACAAAGCAAACAGAGCAACCCAACTTTACACTCCTATTTTGGAGACAAAAAGGATCTCAAGGCATGGAACAGAAGGAGGACAGCAAAGTCAGAACTCCTGCAACAAAACCTTCTAAGAAAAATAAAAGCTGGTTACAGGCCATAGAGGAGCTTTAAAAGGATTTTGAAAATCAAATAAGAGAAGTGGAGATAAAATTGGGCAGAGAAATGAGAATGATGCAAGAAAATTATGAAATGAGAGTCAACAACCTGACTGTGAAGAAAATAGAACCTTAAAAAATAGACTAACTCAGATGGCAAAAGAGGTTCAAGAAGCCAATGAGTAGAAGAATGCCTTAAAAAGCCAAATTTGCCATAGGGAAAAAGAATCTCAAAAGCTCACTGAAGAGAATGATTCCTTCAGAATGAGATTGGAGCAAATGGAATTTAGTAATTCGTGAGAAATCAAGATACTATTAAATAGATCCAAACAAATGAAAAAATAGAAGGCAATGTGAAATATCTCATTGGGAAAGCCACTGACCAGGAAAATAGATCCAGGAGAGATAGTTAAAAAATTACTGGATTATCTGAAAGCCATGATCAAAAAAAGAACTTAAAAATTATCCTTCAAGAAATTATTGGGGCAGTTAGGTGGCACAGTGTGTAAAAGTGCCAGCCCCAGAGTCAGGAAGACCTGGGATCAGTTCTGGCTTCAGATACTTAACACCAACATAAAAAAACTGGCCCTCTAACCTTGGTCAAGTTACTTAACCCCAATTGCTTTAAAAAATAAAAAAAAAAATTAAAAAAGAAATTCTCAAGGAGAATTGCCCTGATGTTTTAGAACCTGAGGGCAAAATAGAGGTTTGAAAGAGTCCACTAATCACCTCCTGAAAAAAATCCCAAAAAGAAAACTCCTAGGAATATTATAGCCAGGTTCCAGAATTCCCAGATCAAGGAGAAAATATTACAAGCAGGCAGGAAGAAACAATTTGAATATTGTGGAAACACAATCAGGATAACTCAAGATGTGGCAGCTTCTACTTTGAGAGATCAAAGGGCCTGGAATGTGATATTCTGGAGGTCAAAGGATCTGGGATTAAAACCAAGGATCACTGACCCAGCGAAACTGAGTATCAAGTTTTAGGAGAAAATATTGTTATTCAGTGTAATAGAGCAATTTCAAGAATTCTTGTTGAAAAAGCCATAGTTGAATAGACAATTTGACATTCAGATACAAGAAGCAAGAGAAGCTTGAGAAGGTAAACAGGGAAAAGAAAGCATAAGGAACTTATAAAAGTTGTATACTTGTATTCCTACATGGAAAAATGATAATTGTAACTTATAAAACTTTTCTCAGTATGAGAATAGTTGAAGGGAATAGAAATGTGTGTGTGTGTATATATATATTTATATGTGTGTGTGTATGTGCATGTGTGTATGGGTATACATACATATATACGTCTATATAGGAGGGTATATGGGCATATGAATACATACATAAGTGTGTGCATATATGTCTATAGGTATACATAGACAGAGGACACAGAACCAATTGCATAGGAAGGGATGATTCTTAAAAGGAGAAATTAAGAGGTGATAGAGGAATATAATGAGAGGTAATGGAAAGAGACAGCATGGGGTAAACTATCTCATATAGAAAAGGCAAGGGAAAATTTTTACAATGGAGGGGAAGAACAGGAAGGGAAAAGGGAATGTATCAACCTTATTCTCATTGAATTTGGCTTAGGGAGGGAATGACATACACACTAAATAGGGTATCTAAACCTACAGAAGAGTAGAGGGGAAGGGGAAGAGAGGGGGGATAATGGAAGGGAGGGCAGGTTGGGGGTAGAGAAGCTGGAAGCACCCACTTTTGAAAAGGGAAAAGATCAAAGTAGAGAATGGAATAAGTGGGGGTGGGATGGGATAGAGGGAAATATAGTCAGTCTTTCACAATATATACACTATGGAAATATTTTGCATAGCTACAAATGTACAACCTATGTTGAATTGCCTATCTTCCCAGTGAGGGGGAGTGATGAGGAAGGAAGGGAAAGAAGCTGGAATCCAAGTTTTAAAATGAAATGTTTAAAAATATATATACATATTATTATTATTATTATTTTACATGTAAATGGGAAATGAAATATACAGGTACTGGGGCATAGAGATCCATCATGCCCTACTGGAAAGTCAAAGGGGAAATGGGGGAAAATATGGGAGAGAACAGATTGGAGGAGGAGATATTCAATGGGAATGCTGTTTTGTGGTGGTGGGTAGGGAAAATTGGGGAGAAAATTTGTAACTCAAAATCTTGTGGAAATGAATTATATAAACTAAACAATAAAAAGGAGAGAAAAAATTATCTTAATTTTTCTAGGTATAAAAATAAATTTCTATTGTGGATTCAATACAGGTCAGTAACTTTTTTAAATTCCAGAGATCTCAGCATTCAAATTCCTGTTCTTTTCTGTAAACATCATCACCTCCACCACCACCACACATCTTTTTTTTTTAAATTCATGAAAATATTTTTGTAAAGTTAAAATTTCCTTAATAGGTTAACATGTATGAAAGAGGAATCCTCTCTCCTTTCTTAGGGATTTCAAATGTAATTGAAGTAACCTAAGCTTCACAGCAATTAAAACTTCTCAGTTTGTATAAAAGAATCAATAAAATAAAGCTATGTTCATTTCAGTGAACTTAATCTTTAAATTCTTTTGTGATAGAAAGTAGGATATGATGCCTAAGAGTCAATTAGCACTCTTAAGGATTACTTAATGATATATAATTTTGATAAATTTAAATATAAAAGAATGTCAGCACATTTGGGGCAATATAAAAGTATACAGTTTAGTAGGAAATGCTTGTAGAAAAATATATGCATAGGAGGAGATTTACTATGAATTTTTTTTAATTTAAAAACAGTGCTGCATGAAAGTTAGATTGTCCCATTTAAAATATGCATGTATATATACATATATGTACAATAGAAGTTGTGATAGATTCAGGAACAGAAAAAAAGTTTGCATTTTTCTAGGTTGTTATTTCAATACTTTTTAATTAAAGATTACTTATTTTATTTAGTGTTACCCACTCATCTTCATTATAATATAAGATTCTTTATAATAAGGATTGTTTTATTCAGGAGTATACATTCTCAGTTTCTAGTACAGTGCCTGAAGCATAGTAGGCACTTAATAAATGGTTTTGAATTGAATTGAATAGAACTTTTTTCAGTGGAACTTTAGTAACAAAAAGACAAAAAAATAAATATCACATCTGTCACTTTTTTTTGGTTTTCATATTCTGTACTGAGGAATATTTCACTGTGGATCATGAAGCTCTCCACATGACATTTTCTCCCTCCCTACCTCCTTCCAACTCTCTGTCTCTCTCTCTCTGTCTC
>NW_027186320.1:9810265-9901837 GCF_028583685.1 Petaurus breviceps papuanus
TGCTGGAAGAAAAGAATAATGGCCAGTGTTTACATGGTATTTTAAAATTTGCAATGTGATGTACAAATGCTATCTTTCGTCCTTCCAACAACCTTGGGAAGTAATTGTTATTATTTTCACATTTTGGAACATGAAGAAACTTAGGCATGAAGAAATTAAGTGTTTGAGTCTGGATTTGGACTAAAGTATTCCTGATTTTCAGCCCAGTGTTCCTTCCATTATATCACCTATCCTCACATAAATGGGAAATATTCAGAGAAACTATGTAATAATGTATAAATAGTTGGGAAGTGAAATGAGAAGATCCAAGCCAACAACTTATACAATAACAATGTTGTAAAAACAATAACTATACAAAATTTTAAAACTCTGATCAACAAAATGATCAACCAAAATTCCAGAGGACTCATGAAGAAATCTTATAGCCACTCCCTGATAGCAGATGATGAATTAAGATTACCAATTCAGGCATATTATTTTTGATGTTGATAACACAAAAACTTGGTTTGTTTAATGATGCTTGCAGATTTGTTACAATCATTTTGTTTTGTCTTCCCAATGGTGAATGAGTAAGAAAAATAAAAAGTAGATTTTCCTCAAAAAGAATTAGAAATAACTCCTGATTTAGAGTGTAATGTCTATTTTTTCATAAAATCTTTTGATAACAGTTATTAGTATAAAAGACCAATTCTATAAAATCTGCCCTTTTTCATTTTCCTTTCATTATTATTGTTACTACTACTGCAGCTTCCATTGACAATAATGCTGTTGTTGATACTATATCACTTTTATTTTCGCTTCTACTATCAATGCCACAGGCATCATCTTCCCCCAACTACCATTACCACCACCATCATCACCAGCACCAATGCCACCACCCCTACTACCACCACCACCACTACTACTACTACTTCTACTACTACTACTACTACTCCTGGTAGCTAGGTAAGGAACCTCTATGTGGGCCAAGAAGCAACCATTAGATATGAATGAGCAGGGAATAATTAATTGGTTTAAGATTGGAAAAGGAGATAGAGAAAGAAAGTGAGTTAACCTTACTCTCATCAGAATTGGGTAAAAGAGGGAATAACATACACATGAATTTGGGTGTAGCAATCTATCTTAGCATACAGGAAAATAGGAGGGGAAGTGGATAAGAGAAGAGGGTAGGTAATAGAATGGAGGGCAGATCAGTGAAGAGGGTAGTCAGAAGCAAAACACTTTGTAGAAAGATCAGGGTGAAAGGAGAGAGAGTACATAGAATTAATGAGGGTAGGGGGGAATGGGATGAATGGAAATACAGTTAGCGATATTAATTGTAAAAAAATTGAAGTAAGTTTCTCTGATAAAGGCCTCATTTCTCTAACATGTAGAGAGAACTAAGTCAAATTTTATAAAAATGGGAACCATTGCCAATTGACAGATGATCAAAAGACATAATCAGATTTCAGATGAAATAATCAAAACTAATTATATCCATTGGAAAAAATATTCTAACTCTATTGATTGGAAAAATGTATATTAAAACAATTCTGAGATATAAAATCATACCTATTAGATCGGCTAATAGGACAGGAAAAGTAAATGACAAATGTTGGAGAGGATGTAGGAAAAATGAGACATTAATGCTCTGTTGATAGAGTTGTGAACTGATTAAACCATCCTGTAGAGCAATTTGGAACCATGTCTAAAGGGCTCTAGAACCAGGCAGAATTTTTGAGTTAGTAATACCACTACTAGGTCTGTATCCCAAAAGAAAAAAAAATGAAAAGGACCTATATGTACAAAAATATTTCAAGAAGTTCTTTTCTGTGAGTAAAGAATTAGAAACTGAGGGGGCAGAGCCAAGATAGTGGAATAGAAACAGGACTTGCATGCAGCTCCAGCTTCCACCTCTTCCAATATATGTAAAAAATGACTCTAAACAAACTTTAGAGCTACAGAAACCACAAAGTGACAGAGAAAAACAAATCCCCCACTGAGGAAGCCTGGCAGGCTGACAAGAAGTGTCCCTTGCAGCATGTTATAAGCTGAGGGCTGTCCCACTTGAGCTGTGGTTTTAGCCCCAGGGCAGCCCCTATTAGAAGCAGCTAGAGCAGACTTCACAAGAGTAAATCACCAGTAGCTATAGTGGTTTCAAGACTTCTCCATCCATAAATGCCAAAGACAAAGTAAAAGGTCACTGTGGAACTTGGTTGGTCCAGGGAAGGATAGAAGAGTGTGGACTGGATACTACCCCCAGAGTGAGAAGCAGCTGAGACCCAATGGCTGCAGCCACTGCCACATGGCTGCTTCCAGAGCTCCTGGCCTGCAGATTGTAGGGGGACTAGGCAACCATTCAGAGGGTAAGTTCTCTTGCTTTGACCTGCTTGGATCCTGATCATGGTTGATGATCTTGGTTGGTGGTCCTGGGGTGTGTGACCAGTGAGCTAGAGTGTGTGGGGGCTGTAGAGAGGGCACCCATCTAATAGATCTGGCAGCTGCAAAAACCCCAGTGATGTGGGATATAGTTCTCTCCATTCTAGAAGCAGAGTTCTACTGTGGCAGAGACCTGAAAATCCAAGTAATTGGCTGCCAATATGAGCAAGCAATAGAAACACAAACAGATGATAGAATTCTTTTTCAGAGACAAAAAGGATCAAGGCATGAGCAGAAGGAAGACAGTGAAGTCAGAACTCAGGAATCAAAACTTTCCAAGAAAAATTATGAATTGGTTACAGGCCATAGAGGAGCTCAAGAAGGATTTTGAAAATCAAGTAAGAGAAGTAGAGGAAAAATTGGGAATAGAAATTGAAATTATGCAAGAAAATCATGAAAAGTGAGTCAACTTGGGTGGCTAGGTGGCACAGTGAACAGAGCACTGGCCCTGGAGTCAGGAGGACCTGGGTTTGGATCTGGCCTCAGACACTTAACACACACACTCACACACACACACACACAATAGCCTTATGACCTTGGGCAAGTCACTTAACCCCAAATGCCCTCCAAAAAAGCAAAAAAAAGTGAGTCAACAGCCTGCAAAAAGGAGACCCAAAAATACAGTGAAGACAATAACACCTTAAAAATAGACTAACTCAAATGTTAAAAGAGGCCCAAGAAGTCAATGAGGAGAAAAATGCTTTAAAAATCCAAATTCACCAGATGGAAAAGGAATTTCAAAAAGTCAAGGAAGAAAATAACTCCTTCAAAATTAGATTGGAGCAATTGGAAGCTAATGACTTTATGAGAAATCAAGATACTGTAAAACAGATCCAAACATATGAAAAAAAATAGAAAGTAATATGAAATAGTCAATGGAAAAACAAGTGACCTGGAAAATAGATACAGAAGAGAAAATTTAAAAATTATTAGACTACCTGAAAGCCATGATCAAAAAAGAGCCTAGATGCCATATTTCAACAAATTATCAAGCAAAATTGCCCTGATATTCTAGAACCAGAGGGAAAATAGAAATTGAAAGAATTCACTAATCACCTCTTGAAAAAGATCTGGGAAAGAAAACCCCTAGGAATATTACAGCCAAAGTCCAGAGTTCCCAGGTCAAGGAAAATATGCTGCAAGGAGTCAGGAAGAAACAATTTGAGTATTGTGGAAACACAATCAGGATAACAAAACTACTAGCAGCTTCTACTTAAGAGATCAAAGGGCTTGGAATATGAGATTCTGGAAATCAAAGGAGCTAGGGCTAAACCAGGAATTACCTACCCAGAAAACTGAGTATAATGCTACAGGGAAATATTATGGTCATTCAATGAAATAGAGGATTTTCAAGCATTCTTGATGAAAAAACCAGAGCTGAACAGAAAATTAGACTTTCAAATACAATAAGCAATAGAAGCATGATAAGGTAAACAGGAAAAAGAAATTATAAGGAACTTATTAAAGTTGAAATATTTACATTCCTACATGGAAAAACAATAATTGTAACTCATGAGATTTTTCTCAGTGTGAAGATAGTTGAAGGGAATGTATATGTATCTGTATGTATACACACACACATTCATTTATATGTATTTGTAGGAGGATGTATGTATATATAAATATATATGTGAGTGTGGGCATTTGTATGTTCAAGTGTACATTGACAGAGGGCACAAGGTGAGTTTAATATGAAGGATTGATATCTAAAAAATAAAATTAAGAGGTGAGAGAGGAATTTATTGGGAGAAGAAGAATTATCTCATATAAAAAGGCAAGAGAAAACTGTTACAAAGGAGGGGAAGAGCAGGGAGATGAAAGGAAATGGGACAACCTGATTCATATTGAATTTGGCCTAAGGAGGCAATAACATACACACTCAATAAAGTATTTTACCCAACAGCAAAATGAGGGGAGAGGGGATAATAGGGGGGATAATAGAAGGGAGGGCAGATTATGGTAGAGGTTAGTTAGAAACAAACATTTTTCAAAAGAGATAGGGTCAAAGGAGAAAATAGAATAAGTGGGGGGATAGGATGGAAGGAAATACAGTTAGTCTATCACAATATAACTACTATGGAAATAATTTGGGTAACTATACATGTACAATCTATATTGAATTGCTTATCTTCCTAGTGGGAGTGGGCGAGGGGGCAAGAAAGTAAAAAAAAAATCTTTGAACTCAAATTTTAAAAACAAACATTTAAAAAAAATTTTTTTTACATGCAACTGGGAGATAAGATATACAGGTACTAAGGTATAGAAACTGATTTTTCCCTACTAGAAAGTTATTGGGGGTAAAGGAGGAGGATGTAAGAGAGAACAGAGTGGGGGGAGGGGTATTCAGTAGGCTTGCTGTTTTGGGGTGCAAGTAGGGGAAAACAGGAAGAGAAAATATTGTAACTCAAAATCTTGTGGAAATGAATGTTGAAAACTAAAAATTAATATATTAAAAAAAAGATTCTTAGAAACTGAGGATATGCTCATGAGTTGGGGAATGCCTGAACAAGTTGTAATATATGATTTTGATGGATTACCTTTGTATCATAAGAAACAATGAGCAAAATGCACTCAGAAAAATATGGACAAAACTTGCACAGGCTGATGCAAAGTGAAATGTACTGTGTACAAAATAACAGCAATATTGCAAGATGATCAACTACGAATGAGTCAACTTTTCTCAGTAATGCAGTGATCCAATACAACACTGAAAGACCCATTATGATAAATGATATCCATTCCTAGAGAAAGAAATGACGTTATCTAAATACAGATTTAAGCAGATTTTTTACTTAAAAAATAGTAGAAAAAGAGTACAATATAATTGAAATATGGGACTAATGATCTTTAAATAGCCTTCATCAACAACATAAACTAATGTAAGAGATTGACAACTTTAATTGTAATAAGAAATAATAACATTATTTTTAAGGCTGAATTTAAGAGAAAATACTTTTAAAATACCATTCCTCTATAAGTCAATGTAGGTTGTACATGGAAATATTTTGAAAGCCAAACAATGATCATGATTTTTTTCTTGATCTGAGGTTACTCTTCCCCATGAAGTCATTGAAATATATTTCTTAGGGTAGGATGAGTACAATACTGAGCTAGGAGTAAAGATTTGGGTTTAAATCCAGTCTTACATACTTACTAGCTGTGTGATGCTGTACAAGTCACATAAACTCTGCCTCATTGTCTTTGATTGCAAAATGGGAATAATAATAGTACCTCCTATGAGGTTGCCATGAATAACAAATGAAATAATATTTGCAAATTGTTTAGCACAGTACCTGGAATATAGTAGGTTCTTAATAAATGCTTATTACCCTTCTTTCCTGTAATAGAGGACATAATAAATTTTATTGTAGGAAATAAGGAAATAATTACCTTATTAAGTAGGAATTCATATCCCAATCACTACTGCATGAATGACCTTGAGAAAGCATGAATTATTGGGTATCTTTTTTGCCTTTTTTTTGGAGGTCAATTGGGGTTAAGTGACTTGCCCATGGTCACATGGCTAGTTTTTATGTTAAGTGTCTGAGGTCAAATTTGAACTCAGGTCCTCCTGACTCCAGGGCCAGTGCTCTATTCACTGCACCACCTAGCCACCCCAAATTATTAGGTATTTAATTTTTAAATCAAAGTACAAATGCCTATATGATATTTGATATTAACTATCTAAGCCCATATTTGTGACTTGTTCTCTCTAAAATACATTTGTGTCTTATTCTCTCTAACCTACCCTACTTCAACCCCCCCAAATTTTAAGTAGGGATTATGTAATTTTTCCTTCTTTCTACATTATTTATCTTCTGGTAATAAATATATCAGGAACTTCATTTGGAAAAGTGTGAACACCTTTTTTTGTTTCCAAAAATGTAAAAGTCAGAACATTTAGAAAAGTATTAAGAAGAGTCAACCCTGACTAATCAAATATTTGAAGATATCCAACAGGGGACTCAAATTTCATGTTATTTTTGCAATAGTCCTAGAATCCAAGATCATAGTGATTCAGGGTTGGAAAAGGACCTCAGCAGTCATCTAGTCAAACTTGACTATTAAAATTTTTCTGCTCTGCAACACCAGCAAATATTTATCCAACATTTGTTTGAAGATCTCCAATGAGATCTGTAGATTTCTCCTTTGGTTCAATCACTCCATCCCCTTTAGCATCAAGGATAAATTTGCCTTCCTAAGGCTTCCAACTCTTGTTACTTATCTCCCTTCTGGGTTCAAACCGAAGAGTTCTAATCCATTTTGTGCATCTCAGTACTTCACATGCTTAAAGAAAATTATATAAGGTGGTGCCACACCTTATATAAATCTTCTCTTCTTTTAGTTACTTCCATTCACTATCACATAGTTTGGACTCAAATGTATTCACAATCCTGATTGGCCTTCTCTTCATTTTTTCTATCATATCAATGTATTTCCTAAAGTGTGCCATGTAGGGCAACATACCTAAAATATATTCTCACAAGGATATAGAACAAAAGTACTAATTCCTCCTCATTCCTGGAAGTTATGCCTTAATTATTTCAGCCCAATCCAATCTGTTGTTTTTTATCATATAGTGTCCACTAAGATACCTAGGTTTTTTAGTCCAACAGACAGCTGTGGAATCACAGGTCTTTGATTTTGTACTTGTGTGGTTATTTTTTTTTAACACAAGTATAAGACTACCTGTGTCTCTAAGAAATTTCATTTCTTCCAGTTCACACTACCAACTGGTAGCCAAAAGGAGTGAATGCATATATAATGTATACACAAATTAATTCCCTCTCTGAAATAATACTTGAAAATTCTATACTTTATTGAGATTATCAGTGTTTGTATTCTGTGAGTATAGAGAACCCAGTGTTAATTCCACACCAAGATGAGACATCAAGATATGATTTTCATAAAGAACATTCTCTGTAATATCATATATCATTACAGAATTCAGAGAGGAAGCTCATCTCAGCAAGGCAAGGCTATAAGACAACTCCAAAGGACTCATGATGGAAAAAAGCTATCCACTTCCAGAGAAAGATTTATGGAGTCAGAATGCAGATTGAAGAAAACTACTTGCTCTCTCTTTTTATGTTTTGTTTAGTTCCTTCTTTCTCATTGTTCATTTCATTGGTTATAATCCTTCTTTACAATTGGAGTAATATTTAATGTGAAAGTATTTGTAGAACCAATATCTGATTGCATGCCACCATAGAGGGGGAGGAGAAGAGAGAAGGATGGGGAGAAAATTTGGAACTCAGAAGCTTGTGGAACTTAATGTTGTAAACTAAAAGTAAATTAATTAATTAAGAAAAAAAAAGAATTCAGAGAGTATCAAAGCTGCAGTATTGACAGATGTATTATTGGAAATGGTTTCAATTTCTTTATGGCCCCAAACTGGAAACCACAGGGATACACATCAATTAGGGAATGGAAGAACAAGTTGTGTTATATCTTTGTGATGGAATATTATTATGCTATAAGAAATAACGAGCTCTGAGGAAGAAACAAGATGGTGGGAAAAAGGCAGGGATGAAACTGAGCTCTTCCTCAAACCCCTCCAAACACTTTAAATAATGACTCTAAATAAATTTGAGGGCAGTAGAATCCACAAAAAGTCAGAGTGCATCTATGACACTAGTCAGACTATTTCACATTACTTTCAAAAAAGTAATCAAAAACAGTCAAAAACAGTTTCAAAAAAGTTTCAAAAACAGTCAGAGTGTGTCAGAGTGCGTCAGGACAATGTTCTTTAATTATTTCTGGTATTATTGTGTTTAGATTCTTTTTTTGATCAAAACTTTCTGTTAGTTCAATTATTTTTATATTTTCTCTTCTTTATTCTCCAAATTTGTTGTTTCTCTTGTATTTCACTTTCTCTTCTTTTTTTAATGATTCATATTTTGTGTAATCATTTCTTGATCTCTTATAATTTCGCTGGCTTCACTTTGCCCCGTACTGATTTTCAAGGTGTAATTTCCTTCCTTATCATTATGGATATCTTTTTCTAGTTGATTGAATTTCCTTTCATACCCTTCTTGTCTTTCTTGGATTATTCTTATTTTCTTTTTTAGTTTTTCCTTCATCCCTGTCATTTTATTTTTAAAGTCATTTTATGATCTATAATTTTTTGGACAGGTAAGCATTTGATACTATTCTTTGGGGGTTTCTTTACTTCAATATCCTCCTCTGAAGATGAAACCCAGTCACCTTTAGTCCCATAACAGGTTTATATAATTTGATTCTTTCTAATTTGTTTTTGCATTTTTTTTGTGGTGATAGAAATTTAGTTATTTATAGTCACCTCTAACCCTGGGGTATGGGAAATGGTGCCTCTTGCCCCACATCTTCTGTTCTCCCCTCTAGCTTGAAACCAAAGCCAAACCTCTAGCCTGCTGTAAGTGCCCACGACCAGGGCTTTCTGCCCCACCCCTACTGCTCTCACCAGGCATTTGCTGATTAATTCTCACCCATGCTACTAGTCTTCACAGCATGGTCGGTCTGGTGTTCCTGGTCAGCAGAGATTCCCTCCATCTTCCTGGGTTTAGACACCCAATTTCCCTCACTATCCTGAGGGTAAAAGTTTCAGTTCCTGGGGCAGAGGCATCCTCTCAAACCAACTAACCCCAGGGTTTGCCACTTGTTATTTAAGAGGCTTGTGGCTTGCTGTTAAAATGGAACCTAGCCTGGAGGTGTTACTCTTCACCAGTACCAAAACTTGTCCAGGGATTTTTCTTTTAATCATCTCAAGTTGTGCCTGGAGTACCCCAGTATTTCTTCCATTCTTATTTATCTCCATCCACACTTTGTTTGCCCTAAGGTTCTATTTTAACTCTTTTGTGGAGAAAGAACTTAAGAGCTTGGAATATTCTGACCTATTCTGCCATCTTCCCAGAATCCTCTCTGAACAAATTATTTTAGCAGAAATATATGATGGCAGACATTAAATGGACCAGAGCCAAACTGAACAAAAAGTTTTTGCACTGTGTGTGTGCTAATAGTAAAGTATTTTAAACATATGGATGATTTTTTTTCTGAAATTGGTGTCAAACCTAATGTGTTCTCTCTCTCCTGATTCCAAGCTGGCATTAGTTTTCTTTCACTCCTGCATTCCTACACTTCCTAAAGGAACCTGGGAAATGGGTTGGGGTCAGAACATCCATCCTCACTCAAAGGGGAATGTATTAGAAAACCCGTGAGGATGGAGGTTCTCAACTGCAACCAGCCTCCATCCTCTAAGTTGTCTTCACTGCCTTAGCCCAGCTCTATTTAAATTTATTATACTAATTAATAGATAACATTGTCATCATCCTTGCAAATAGTAACCCATATTATTAGAGGGGTAGTTAGGTGACCTCTGTTTTCTGTTTGATTTTCACCAAACGATAGGACCTGAGTATCCCACAATTCTAACATCTCTCAGGCAGTTTGCAAAGCTCAGAAAATAGTCTTCCATCAAAGTTCATGATGGATCAAGGATTTTCACCAAGTTTCTAGGAAGAGAGATTTTCTTTCTTTTTTTTAAAGTCTAAGTTACAGAAGCATTTGAGGGGAAAAACGTGAATAGGGATTCCAGGCACATGGGAATCTGCCTAAACTTATCATTTCTCTCATACCCAAAATTACTGGTTATATATCACTTTAGCCAAACAAAATCAAGGTCCAATGAAGATAGAGGCTTTAACTAACACAGAGACTTTCCATAGTAGCTTAATGTCACCCAAGAAATTTGCAATTCACTATAACTATGTCCTTTTACAAATCATCTGATAATAGATACTTTTAATATAGTATTTTAAGTTTTTCAAAGCACTTTGCATATGTTGTCTCATTTGATTTTCACAAGCAACTCTGTGAGATAGGTACTATTGTTGTTCCCCTTTGGCAAGTAAGAAAAGAAGGGCACAAGCAGAAGCCTTGCTCTGGGTCAATTTATCTGGTGGGTGTTAGAGTGAGCATCTGAACTTGGGTCTTCCTGACTCTGGATGACAGGTTTCCTCTAGTGATTGGGCTTTATTTTTGCTTTTTATTTTACTTTTAAAGAGAGAATAGGGCAGCAGTGAAAGGAATATTTTATGTTTGCATTATAATTAAAAGCTTAGAAACAAGAGAACTCTTGAGCCCCATTAAAATAGGAGAAGACAATCTAGAGAGCATCTTTGTATTATTGTTGTTCAGTAATATCTAACTCTTCATGAACCTGTGGAAAATAACTCACCAATACTGTCCATGAGGTTTTCTTGGCAAAGATACTAGAGTGGTTTGCTGTTTACTTCTCTACTGGATTAAAGCAAACAGAAGTTGAGTGACTTGCCCAGGGTCATACAGGTGATGGATATCTGGGGCCATGTTTGAACTCAGTTCATAGTTGTGCAAACTTGTACCACCTACTTATCATTTCTTTGAGATTTAAAAATCATTTACTTTGGGTTCAATGAGCCTTTACTTATCCTCTCATCAGCCTCCAGGAATTATTAGGGAAGGAAGTGAATTTATAGTTATGGCCCCCTACCCTAATCCATTAAGATCCATAAACCATATCTGGGATTTTCCTAGCAGTTGGATAGCCACCATTGCAGAATCAATGGATATTTTTTTACAGGGCACATATAATTAAGTGTTAAATCCCTCTGAGTAAATGATACAAAGATGGGCCCAGAAGCTAGCAATGGATCTTTTTTTTGGGAAAAGATCAAGCTTTTTGACCAAGCCAGGCCATGCAGCAGAATACTGAGAGATTTGGACATTAAGCATAAGGGCACTATGGAGCAAATTCACGCAACTCATTTCATCCAACTGGAGTAAATGGTAAGGGATTTGGGATCTGTTGCCAGCTTTATCCCTTCTTCACAATGTTTTATGCTGGCTTGTCCTGTCACTTTTGTCAGTTTCCATTTCATTTTTCCTTCCTTCCTTTCTCCTCTCCACCTCCCCCCAAAAATATGCTTTCTCCTTTTTCTGGGTCATTCCATTAATTGTCTAACAAATATATTGGTTATATCAGATATATTACAGAACAAATTATTGGCACACCAATAATTTAGTAAATTTTGTTTGGCTGCTAAGCAAAATGAAAACAGTGTCCACAGAGAAAACTGGTAGTCCAGTGGGTGGAGTGATGGGTCTGAACTCAGGAGGACCCTGTGTTTGGATCCAGTCTTGGATAATTGCTGGCTGTTACATTTTTGCTTGACTTCTGTTTGCCTCAGTTTCCTCAACTTAAAATTGGGATAAAAATGGCATCACTTATTCTTCAGGGGGTGTTTTGAGGATCAAATGGGATATTTGTAAAGCATGCCTGGAACATAATAGGCGATGTATATATGTCCATTTCCCTTCCTTCTCTCCCCTTCCCAACCCCACAGTCAAAACCCTACCTAGCAAGATAATTTAAGACAATGCTTGTGAATAGCATTTCATTTTTGCAAATAACAAAACAGTTAACTCTATAAGGGGAACTAATCTGATATCTGACCATCCAATTTGTTTTCTTTTTATTGACATTTTCATTTTGTACTATTATTATGTTAACTTTATATTCTAGATTTCATTTATGTTCTAACAATCTATATCATTTATGAATTTGTATCCTGTAAATGGAATTATAGTATGTGAATAATCTGAAAAAAATGATTACAATAGTTGGCCCAAACTTTTTTCTTGTTTCAATAATTTCAATGATTTCCATCAAATTAAATACAGTAAAACAAAAAGAGATATGAGCTCAATGATTTTAGAAAAAATGGAAAGTCATGCATGAAGTAATGAAGAGCAGAATGAGCAGAACCAAGAGAACTTGTTTGGATGCATCATAGTTATAGTTCAAAAGAAAGCTCAGTGGTTGAATTTTCTGAGAGCTTCAGGGCTAGGTCAGGGGAATAGATTTTCATTCCATTCACTTTTGTTTTGTCAGAAGGCTTAATGTTGTATGGAGGTATTTCTCATTTTTTTTCTTGTTGAATTATAATTACAATGTATCTGAAACATTGCCTATGGATTGGAGGTGATGGACTTAAGACAATTATGCTGAGATCCATCTAATCAATTCTCTTGGAACACTGAATTGCATTTCCTTCTTCATGCACTCTGATTCCACAGCTTTACTGTCTTCCTGAAATGGACATCAATTTTTTACCTACATAGATAGATGATAGATAGATAGATAGATAGATAGATAGATAGATAGATAGATAATTATATATATATATATATATATATATATATTAAAGACTTTTCTTACCTTCCCAAACAAAGGGAATAATATCACTTCTGTCACACTATATGGCATATTTCAATTAGTAAAGAATTTGTAGACAAACATGTTATTTGTTGTAGAGTATTACTGTGCACTTGGGAAATTTAGCTCAGTTTCATTTGCCCAATATATGTGAGCGATTTAGTATTATTGAACAACCTGGTGGAGTAAAAATTGCCTTAAGTGCACTAGATTACAAGATAAAGGTATTTAAAATAAATACTTCTTTCATATTAAAACACTAAACTGTGTATGAATGAGGCTTATTTATTGGGAACCCTGCAATTGCTGTTTTAGTTATGGGTTTATCAGCTTTTCTATTATAAAGCCTTGTCTCCAGAAGTTTATAGCAAAGCTGTAAATATCAGTAGACTATACACTATTCTAAATCTTAGTCAGGAAGCGAACATTTATAAGACAGTATTTTAGGTTCTATTTAAACACACACACTCGGCAAAACAAAATATAGGCCAGTATTTTAGAAGTGCACATTTTCAGAATGATAGTCTATCACTTTTAAGAATAAGTGTTCAGTAATCGCATTAAAATGGAAAAGGTTCGTAAAAGTCAGTTATAAGTCCACTATAAACTTCTGTTATAAAAATGATTTATTCTCCTTATGTTCACAAAAGCTTTCTCAAGCTTAAATCTAGAACCACCAGCACCACCTCAAGACTAAAACTAACTTCTTAGTGGCATGATTCCAAGAACAGGTTAGAAATCAAAGATCTATCCACAAACTAATTCCATATTTCATCAGTTTTTTAAAACTCATAAGATATAAATTAATTTCATTAAATTTTTCATCATCAGTAGATTTATTTGTCCTTTACTCCTTAAGAGTATGTTGGGCCTGGAGTCAGGAAGACCCATTCATATTCCTGAATTCAAATCTGGCATCAGACACTTAGTGTTTCAGCAGATGGGCTAAACCAAGTTTAGGGTAGCAAAGTCTCAGTCAGTTAGTTAGGGGAGTGTCTACCATAAGCATGTGAAGTCTTCCCTTTGTGGAATGGGTGGATGTGAACAATTTGTTCCACTGTCCATGAAGGCAGCTGAAGCAAGCACTGTGGAACACTTAGAGCATGGGTACATATCAAAACTGCCAAAGTCATCCTCTGTATCATAAGCCTCCATCATTCATCTTGACTCCATGTAATGGCAAATAAAGTGTTACTTTGCTGCTTGTTTCAGCTATTTAAGTGATTTTGAACCTCACCTTTGATTGTATCAAGAGTCTCTTTTGGAAACAGTATACATTGTGTTGCCCTTAATAGGTATAAGGTAGTTTGAAGACCTTCCCTGTCCTTAATAGGCCTAATACAATCACATGCTGACCATGGTAGAAGGAGCTTACCAAAAGAGCAGAACAGGAGGGGTGGAACAGGAAGGAGCAGAGCAGAAAAAAGCTCGAGCAGAGTTGGGGACAAGCAGAGTTAAGAGAGAGAATGAAAATGATGTTGGCACTCTGTATGTCATTCTATCTGTGTTGATGTTAACTTTTCAGACAGAAGTGTCTATTGAAGGAGGACCGTATTGTTGTTATAGAAGTCCTGAAAGAGAACTTTACTCTTGATTTGTGTTTGGTTTCTCAGACAGAAGCCTTGCCTGTTGATTCATGTTACTTCATCAGACAGAAAGTAAATTGAGAGGATAGTGCTGATAATGTGTATAAATATTGTTGTAGCTCTCTTAAGCTTTGTCTTTTTAGAAACAGAAATTCCAAGACATGTGACCTTGGGCAAATCACTTAACCTCAATTGCCCTCCAAACCCCCCCCAAAAAAAAAAGAAACAGAAACTCCAAAGGACTTGTAGTGGAGCAGCCTCTTGAGCTGAGATACCGAACAGGAGCAGAGAGCTGCCTATGTGCAAATCCAGGCAAGAGTCAGGTGAATCCAGACAAGAGCTGGTAGCAGTCAGCCCATTGAAGAGGAGCCATGTGGTTTGGAAGCTAGCCCCAAGCCTAGACAAAAGAGGACTTTATTTGAATACTGTGTATTGATTGAGGAGATTGTGACTTATTGAATGATAAGTTTTGTTTAAGACTAATGTTGCTACCTTAGTTATAAGTCATTATGTTATATTGTTATATTATGTTATACATTATGTTATATTGTTTCAAATGTTATACTTTAGTTTCTTGAACATTTTGCTTTAGTTTATTGCTGTGTAAATAGAGAGTTCACTGTGCTAAGTTATTAGATCCTTAAAGTTATACAGCAAAGAATACAGCAGCAGTCCTCAGGAGAGCTGTTTGTGATTCACTTTATATGCTGTCTTGGCATTGGAGTGTGATGACTCTGGAAGACAGGTTGAGACCTATGCCTTCACAGAACTGTGCCTCACTTTTATTCAGTTCATGCATAAATCAAAAGATGCGACCCATACCATTTTACTATATTTACCTATCTCAATGTCCTGTGGTGACAGGCAAGTAATGGAGCTGCAGATAAAAATACGCTGGCTGTTTGTTGTAGTCACAATCCTATACACAGGTGACCCAGGCCATAGGGTTGTCTTCTCATTGAAAGAAGCAGTGGGATTCATCATCTGCCTGACTGTCTTAGTAGCCTATTAAGACAACACCGCTCACCACCTGATGTGAGGAAGGAACTAGAAAATGTGCCCTAAAATTGTCTGCTTACCCAATCTTGACCTTTTTGCTGTAGCAGGTGAGGATCTCACCCTGTGATCAAAATGCCAAAAAAAAGTAGAAAAAACTTCTGCAAAGCCCTCATAAGAGAGGTGCTATATTCTATGAGCAAAGTAGAATTGAAGCAGCACAAAAGAAATGTGAGATGTGCAAATTTATAGAATCTACCCCAAATATTCACATGAACTAGTTGTGCATGACCTATGGTAGAACATTAAAAGCTCCTCTTGGTCTGATCAGTCAGAATCAGACACACTGTAACTTGACTCTAAATAGCAATGTCATTTTGGTCCTTTTTGGGAATGAAGGACAACAATCTAGCTGTGTGACCCTAGGTAGTCACTTAACTCTATTTGCCTTATTTGCCTCATCTATTAAATAAACTGGAGAAGGAAATTGCAAATTACTGTAATATCCCTGCCAGGAAAACCCCAAATGGATTTTTACAATCAGGCATGACTTAACAATGACTGAACAACAACAAAAAATAGAACAAGGTCATGTATGGTGTGCCATTTTATAGCCATTCTTCACTGTCATTAAAAGAAAAAATACAATTGATGGCTCATTACTCAAGAACCTAGTAAATGGTGCTAGCCTCTTGAACAGGACTACAGCTTGGATTCCCATAATCACACAGTTCAATGGATTTAAAGCATTAAGAAAGGTAAGTCTAGTGCTACTTCCTGATCTATAATTTGCTCACTTCTGGGATTTACTTACAGTAACTATAGATGATAAACAATAGAAACAACAAATATGGCATGTATGTAACCTAGTGGCTGATAGGGCTGTATGCATTGATATAGTAATACAGTGTTTGGAGGCCATTTCTATAAGGAGTCAAGTCAGGAAGCATTTATTAAGGGGCTACTGTGTACTAGGCAAGATGCTCTACCAAAAACTATTAGAAGGAATAACCAGAAATCAGTACTTGGTATGATTAACTTGGATGAGTGTTTCATTTTTCTAACCATTCTTCTGCCTTATAATTGGCAGTAACTCAAAGTATTTTGAGAGGTTAATACCATTTACACTCTGGAAAAAAAAATCACTTTAAGCAATGAAGAATTTCAAAGGTAAAAATGATCCCCCCCCCCCCCCCGCCATCTCAGAACTACTGAGATAATGTCCTGTACTTTACGGGCATTCCTCTTGCTATTGATATTGCCCAAGCATATGTCATGTATTATCTAAGCAAGGCCATCTGCCATTTATTAGCCTGTTGACCACAGGAAAGATCAAGAACTTCTGGGTTACAGATGAGTTGCCAATCTACATCAAAAGAAAGGACATTGACACTTTGAGATTTCTGCACAATTAGACAGTCAGTAAACATTTATTAAGAATTTAATTTGTGCCAGACACTATATTAAGCACTGGCCATACACTGTTGAACTAAGAGGTCCAAAATTCCAACATTAGAACTTCAATCCATTAGTTAGCAGCTAAGTCAGCAGTACAGTGGAAACAAAGTTATGGATGCAGAAATAAGAAAAATAACACAACTTTAAATGGAGATTACAGTGGGTAGGATAGCTTCACAGCTCAGGACACTGAGTAACTCCCATAGCATAACCTTTCTTTGATTTGACAATATTCTCTTCATGAACTAAGGAAGCAGTTTAGGAAAAAGGTAGGAATGATGATATCTACAAATGTAATTATAGAATTTAATGGAAGAGGTTTGGTGTTTCAGAAATTCTACCCACATGTAGGACGCAGAAAATTAAGAATGAATAATAATGGTATATAACGCACTAATTGGAGAATAGAAGTCAGAATGGAGTAGGAATATAAAGAAATAATTGGTAGCTAACCATAAAGACTAATTTCTTTTCAAAAGGGTTCCATAACACAATGCTGCTTTTATTAAGAGATGAGGGAGGAGACAAAATATTAAATTGCATAGCTAACTGTGCATAGAAAAAAGGGATAAGCAGAAGTATAATGAGAATGAATTGAAATAAATTTAAGTACACTCAAGCATTTTGGGATAGGGAAGGTATATGGGAAGGGAAGTTTTGATTCTGTGGGAATGGGCTAACATCAAAGTAGTATTAGAAAAATTAATAAAGAGTAATAGTATTAGAAAAAATATTAATAAAGAGTAACAAGGAGTTGACTTAAAAGATGAAGGATTCAAAATCAATATAAAAATGAATTGAAGGTAGGGCCAATATGGCAAAATAACAGCAATAAGCAACTCAGCAATGGAGTCTGACCAGGAGCACACTGAGCTCATAGCAATCTAGTTTTGAACAAGGAGATGTGAATCCATGCTGAGATACCAACAAACCCATACAATAGCATGATGATGAGAATGGGGAAAACTGACAATTTTATCACCCTCTATTCAGTTTCAAGTCATAGATTCATGGTAGACTGATAAGGAGGTCTTTTCTGCAGAGTTATCATTCCCAAGTAGGGAAGCCAAGGTATATGTCCTGAGAATAAAGAAAGTTAGAAAGAAAGGAACAGTCATGTGATAAGAGCCCAGAAACAGAATGGAGACTCAGTTTTAGTTTGTAGCTCAGCTTGCAGAGCAATAATCAGGGTGGGAATTTCAGGCCAATGGGGAGCTTACAATTCCATAATACTGAGAGAAAATTCTGAGAAGAGGGCAGAGTAGGGCAGACAATTTCAAGCACTCCAGATTTCACCCCAAAACAAGATAAAATAGTGCCTCAGAGTGAACATTGAGCAGTTAAAAATAAATAAGAGGAGCAGCAGAAAATTCAAGAAGATCTGAAGAAAAATCTCAGGATCAGTTTTGGTCCCTGTGAAGAATAAGTACCTCCAGGCTGGTTGTACTTAAATAACAAATGGCAAACCCTAGGTTAGTAGTCTGGGTTGGGAAGTTGCCTGCAGTCCCAGGAACAGGAACTTTTGCCTTTTGGACAGTGAGGGGAATTGCAAGTCTGAGACAGGGATGATTGAGGGAACTTCAACTTACAATGAGTGCCTGACCCTGCTGTACTGCAGAGATTCAGTCCTGGATAAGAAGAAACTATCACACACCCAGTGAGGACAGAAGCAATGGAACATGGATGCTATTGCCTTTGAGCACCTACAGAAGAGTGAAGGTCATGATTTCAGTTAAAGGCCAGAGGTGAGAAGTGAAGGAGGATTTGAGGCCAGAGGCACCATTCCCCATAACCCAAGACTAGGGGTGATTACAAAAAAAATTTTCCACATTTTTTTTAAATGAGCAGGCAAATGAGAAAGAATTCAAACAGAGGGAGTTACTTTGAGAATAGAGAATACCAGGGTTCAAATTCAAAGGAGGATGTTGAAGCAAACAAAGTTTCTCCTCCCTCAAAGAGCAATGTCAAAAGGTCATCTGCCCAAAAAGAATTTATAGAAGAGTATTAAAAAGACTTTGAAATAAAATGAGAGAGATTGAAGAAAATTTAAAGAGAACAGTCCAAGAAAAAACAAGATTATGGAAAGAAACTTAACCAACTGGAAAAGAAGATCCCAAATTTTAAAAAAATGACTGTGAAAAATTTTAATTGGGCAAGGGGAAGCAAGTGAAATTATAGAAAGCAAAGAAATAAAGCAAGGAAAGATAAAAATGAAAAATAGAAGAGAATGTGAAATATCTCATAAGAATAATGCCTGTTCTGGAGAGCAGATCAAGAAGAGAAAAAATAAGTATGATTTGATTAACTGAAAGCTATGATAAAAAATTGTGATACAATGATATAAGAAATAATTGAAAATTTTCCTGAAGTGTTAGAACAAGATAGGAAAGTAGAAATAGAAAAAAAAATTCAGTGATCACTACCTGAAAGAGATCCTACAAGGAAAAACTATAGGAGTATTATAGTTAAATTTAGAAACCTCAAGTTCAAGGAGAAAACATCAGAAGCAAGAAGAAAAAAAATATTCAAATATGGCAGAGCCACAGTTAGAATCACACAAGACCTAGTATTAGGAGAGCAAGGTAGAGGGTTGAAGTAAAGTAGAGAAAACAGGTGGGATAGGAAACAAGAGACACACAGCCATAAATAAAGATCAGGAGTAGAATTTGTTAGGGAAAAAGTAATAGGGGTAGTAATCATAATCTTGGACAGAGTTAAGGCTAAAATAGATTTAATCACTTGAGAAAAATAGGGAAACTACACTATGTGTCAGTCAAATTTATCATTTCTGTTTTGGACTATTTAAGATAACTACACAGTATAAGTTTGGAATATTGTTTTAGTATAACAAATGGTGAGTTGGTAGATGACTTGGAAAAAATATGGAAAGACTTTAACTTATGAAGGAATAGGTTATCCACCCTCAGAGAAACAGAGGACAAATACATATACTATGGTTTTACATAGATGCATATTAATGTATATGTCTATAATGAGTATGATTATAAGTGAATTTATGTATATGTGTGTTCATGCCTTCATGTGTATATGCCTATATATCTGTGCATGTGCATGTATATATGTATGTGCAGACACACACACATATATAGATAATAGATAGATAGATATAGAATCCTCTCTTACACTCTGCTGCTCAAATGGCAATGCTTTTCTCTCCTTATTTTGTACTTAATTTTCAACATTTAAGTTTATAATATGTTTTATCTTATTGTATATTTAAGTTTTAGTATTTAATTTTGAAATAACTTAATTTTTAAAATTCTGTAATGCTGATTCATCAGAGCTTTCCAGCTTTCTGATAGGTTAAGGGCAGCAGTATTCTGCTGTTGCTCAGATTCAATCCAGAACAGGAACTTGAAGAGGCAAGAAGTGGGGTTGGGGGTGCATAATGGGGATGGTAACAATTAAACTTGGCACTGGATCAGGCCACTTTGAGAATAAAAGAAATTGAATTGGAAAACAGATGAAGGACAACAAAAAACAAAAAACAGCCCAGCAGGCCGGCAGGAATTGGCCAGCGCAGCGCTCTGGGAGCCGAGCCCAGCCCCACACGGAGGCTTTAGCCCCAGGGCGGGCCTGACCAGCCGCCAGCCAGAGGGACTCCAGATCAGCAGCAGCTGTGGCCTTTTCCAGATTTATCAACACATAGACGCGAAGTACAAGGTGAGAGGCCAGTGCATTCTGGACTTTGGGACCCAGTAAGTGGGAGTGCGTGGCTTTTACCCCCAGGGCGAGAAACCGCTGAGACACCAGCACAGCCTGCCAGCTCCACGTGGCAGGTTCAGCTCCTGGCCTGCAGAGTGTAGGGGGACCAAGCACTAGTCTGAGGGGTCATCGCTCTTGCTTTAACCTGCTTGGATCTGGATTGCAGTCTAGGGCGGAGGTCCTGGGGTGTGTGTCCAGCTTGCCAGAGCGTGTGGAGACCTCAGAGAGGGCACCCATCTAATACCTCTGGCAGCTGAGAAAACCCCAGCGTTTGGGATGAAAACTCCCCTGTCTGGTGTCAGAGTCCTACAGTGGCAAAAAGCCCAAAAGTCAAATCATTGAGTGGCAAAATGAGCAGGCAAAGGAAACAAAGCAGACAGAAGATTCCAACATTACACTCCTATTTTGGGGACAAGAAGGAGCAAGGCATGGAACAGGAGGAAATCAGTGAAGTCAGAACTCCTGCACCAAAAGCTTCAAAGGAAAATACAAGCTGGTTACAGGCCATAGAGGACCTTAAGAAGCAGATAAGAGAAGTGGAGGAACAATTGGGAAGAGAAATGAGAACAATGCAAGAAAATTATGAAATGAGAGTCAACAGCCTGACTGAAGAAAATAACACCTTAAAAAACAGACTGACTCAAATGGCAAAGGAGGCTCAGAAAGGCAATGAGGAGAAGAATGCCTTAAAAAGTCGAATTTGCCAGATGGAAAAAGAATCTCAAAAGCTCACTGAGGAGAATCATTGCTTCAGAATTAGATTGGAGCAAATGGAAGCTAATGACTTTATGAGAAATCAAGATGTTGTAAAACAGATCCAAACAAATGAAAGAATAGAAGGCAATGTGAAATATCTCATGGGAAAAACCACTGACCTGGAAAATAGATCCAGGAGAGATAATTTAAAAATTATTGGACTGCCTGAGAGCCATGACCAAAGTAAGAGCCTGGAAAGCATCCTCCAGGAAGTTCTCAAAGAAAACTGCCCTGATGTTTTAGAATGAGAGGGCAAAATAGAAGTTGAAAGGATCCACTGATCACCTCCTGAAAAAAGATCCCAAAAAGAAAATTCCTAGGAATGTTATAGCCAGGTTCCAGAATTCCCAGATTAAGGAGAGAATATTACAAGCAGCCAGGAAGAAACAATTTGAATATTGTGGAAACACAATTAGGATAACCCAGGATCTGGCAGCTTCTACACTGAGGGATCGAAGGGCCTGGAATGTGATATTCCGGAGGTCAAGGGAGCTGGGATTAAAACCAAGAGTCACCTACCCAGCAAAACTGAGTATCCTGTTTCAGGGGAAAATATGGTCATTCAGTGGAATACAGGACTTTCAAGCATTCTTGCTGAAAAAACCAGAGTTGAATAGAAAATTTGACATTCAGATACAAGAAGCAAGAGAAGCATGAGAAGGTAAACAGGGAAAAGAAATCATAAGGAACTTATCAAAGTTGAACTATTTTTTTTTAAGCAATTGGGGTTGAGTGGCTTGCTTGGGGTTGCACGGCCGGTTGTTGTTTCTGGGTGTGGTGCTGGGTGTCTGGGCCCGGATTTGATCCGGGTCGTCCCGGCACTGAGGCCGGTGCTCTTGCTTGCTGAGCACTTGGCCAAAGTTGAACTATTAACATTCCTACATGGAAAAACAATAATTGTAACTTATGAAACTTTTCTAAGTAGTTGAAGGTATTAGAAATATATATTATATATATATATATGTCTTTATATGAGGGTATGCAGGCATATGAATACATATGTGAATGTGTGTATATATGTTTACAGGTATACATAGATAGAGGGCACGGGACCAATTTAACAGGAAGGTATGATACTTAAAAGGTGAATTTAAGAGGTGAGAGGGATATAATGAGAGGAGATGGGGAGAGACAGAGTGGGGCAACTATCTCATACAGAAGAGGCAAGGGAAAATGGTTACAATGGAGGGGAAGAATAGGAAGGCAAAAGGGAATGGGTCAACCTTATTCCCATTGAATCTGGCTTGATGAGGGAGGGAAATACACACTAAATAGGGGATCTCACCCTCCAGGAGAATGGGGGGGGAGAGGATGTGAGGGGAATGATGGAGGGGAGGGCAGGCTGGGGGGGAGGGAAGTTGGAAGCACCCACTTTTGAAAAGGGACAGGATCAAAGTAGAGAATAGAACAAGTGGGATGTGGGATAGGAGGGAGGGAAATATAGTCAGTCTTTTACAATACATCTGCTATGTTATTGTTTTGCATTAGCCACCTATGTACAACCTATACTGAACTGCTTATCTTCCCAGTAAGGGTGGGTGATAAGGGAGGAAGGGAATGAATCTGGAATTCAAAGTTTTAAAATCAAATGTTTAAATATATATATACTATTATAAAAAAAAAAACAACTAAGAATCGCTGGATTCTGACCAATATGCACAAAAATTGTGCCTAAGTGTTATATCTCAAGAAAAATTAAAAGAAAATTCCCTCATCTGTTAGAACCAGAAGACAAAGTAGAAATAGAAAGGATCTATTGGCTATCTCTTGAAAGAGACCCCAAAATAAAAACTACCAGTAACAAGACAGAATCTAGAGTTTCCAATGCAAAGAAAAGTACAACAGCTAGAAAGAAAAAAAAAGTAGCAATGAGTCATAGTTAGAATTATACATGATTATCAGCCACTACTCTAAGGAGTACAGAAATGGGAATATGAAATTTGAGAAGGCAAAGAATGTAGTCTTACCTTCAAGAATAACTTACCCAGTAAACTGAGTAAAGTCCTATGACAGGGGAAAAAATGCTTATTGAATGAAGTAGAAAGTTTCCAAGAATTCCTGATAAAAAAGATCAATATTCATTATAAATGTTTGAATAACAGGAGTGAAAATAGAGTAATTAACCATAAGGTCCTATATATCAATAAACTACTTTATGGTAATGGAGGGAATACACAATACATGTGTCCTTTATAAATTCTAATACCATAGGAGTTTAATTAAACAGAAGGCTTGTAAGTGGTTGTATTACATTTTGATGATGTAAAGAATGTAAAGGGAAGGGAAGAGGAATATCCTCATGAGGAACTCGATGGAAAAGTAGGGAAAAAATTATCTCATAAAATCCAGATGAGCTAGTAGAATTTTTTTTAAGCAATTGGGGTTAAGTAACTTGCTCAAGGTTACACGTCCAGGTGTTTCTGGGTGTGGTGCTAAGTATCTGAGCCCAGATTTGATCCCCAGGTCATCCCAACACTGGAGCCAGTGCTCTTACTTGCTGTGTTACCTGGCCACCCCTGAGCTAGTAGAATTTGATAGAAACATGGAGAAAATGGGACAGGAAGAGACTGATGCTGAAATTTCACTCATATCTGATCTGATAAAAAGAGAGAACAATATACACACAAATTTGGGTGTTGGAACATATTTTATCCAATAGGGAAATAGAAGGGAAGAGGGAGAATGGGACCTGGGGAATTAGAGAGAGGGTAGATTAAGGAAGAAATTAGTCCTAGACAAAACAAATTTCAAGAATGTACAAAAATATTTTTAACTCTATTTGACATAGCAAAGAAGAGATTAATTAAAATTTAAAATTAATTAAAGAACTCAAGGTGGGGTACACATAAATTGGGGGATGGCTAAATAAGTTACATATAAATCTTATGCAATTCTAAAGTGTATTAGAAATAATGGAGATTATTTCATGGTGACCTGTGAAGATTTTTTAAGAACCAATACAGAATAAAATGAACAACAACAACAAACAAAAAACAAAAAAAAGAGAGAATAATTTCATGCAGAGACAGAAATACATTAAAGAAAAATAAGTCTGAAGGAATTAGGAATACTTGTCACTATAATGAGTGACCATGGTGACAGAGAACTAATGATGAATTATGCTTTTGACCTCCTGAGACAGGTGAACAACTAAATCCAGAATGTGACTTTTTTTCCCCTTTAATGCCTAATCAAGTAGGAATTTTTCTGTACTTAACTATTCATGTATATAATGGGTTTTAATTTTCTTTGTTCTCAATTGAAGAGGAGATTTGAATGAGAGAGAAAGAAGATTTTAGTTGTTCATATATATATATATATATATATATATATTTAAAAATGAAAAAAATTGAAAAGAAAAATTCTAAACATTGCACATTTAAATGTAACTAAATTATATCTGACTTAAGTAAAGTGTGTTCAGGTGGAATAATAAAATAAAATCCAACAGTTTTCTGCATAAATGAAGTACATCAGAGAAAATAAAGATGGACAAAATGAATGTGAATGTTAATACAACATTTAAAGTAATTTCTAAAATAGGAAGTTACAAAAAAAGTTATCATACAAATTAAAAATAAAATATTACAATGTCCTTTGAAATAAATTAGAAAACAATATTCTTTTTTTAAGCAATTGGGGTTAAGTAACTTGCTTAAGGTTACATGGCCAGTTATTTCTGAGTGTGGTGCTAAGTATCTGAGCCCAGATTCGATCCCAGGTCATCCCGACAGTGGGGCTGGTGCTCTTACTTGCTGAGCCACCTGGCTGCCAACAACAATATTTTTTAGAGTAAAATAAATACTGAAATGACCATAAATGTTGAATATGTACACCAAATAGAATAACATTTAAATTCATTTAAAAATGACTCTTTAAAAATTAGAATTGTACAAGGGGAAGCAAGTGAAATTATAGAAAGCAAATAAATAGTGCAATAAAATATAAAGAATGAAAAAATCAAAGAGAATGTGAAATATCTCATAAGAAGAACACCTGTTCTGGAGAACAGATCAAGAAGAGAGAAAAGAATGATTTGATTAACTGAAAGCTATCAAAATATAAAATAATTGTGATACAATGATTCAAGAAATAATTGAAAATTTTCCTGAAGTGCTGGAACAAGAGCGGAAAGTAGAAATAGAAAAAAAATAATGCAACAAATATTGGGGGAAAATATTTTTAAAGATAGAGAAGAAATACTTGTAGGATATTTTAATGTTCTCTCAGAATGATATAAAAGTAATAAAAATATCAACAAAAAGTTATACACATCTACATATGCACATATATATGTATATGTGGGTGTGTATCACAGTAATTATTAGAGAAACCTCTGATAGACATGACATCAATTGAATGACAAAACTAAAGAAACATAAGTATGTGTATGCATACATTTCACTCCATGTTCACACATAAATGTAGAGATAGAGGCAGAGATATGTAGATATATTTATTGATACAATATTGTACATTTCTGAAATTATATCATAGCATTTAGGGATATAAGGTATAAATCAAGTGGCAAAGCACAGAGAAATTGTGAATTGATGTAAATAATAAATATTAAATACATCTTTTATAGAAATAGTAAAAATAATTAGTAAAAGAGGGAAAATAAGTAAAAGATACATGCCTAAACAGAAACTTAATAATGGTATCCTGAATAATCAATTGTTCAGCAAACAAAGCATAGAAATTTTAAGTATAAAAAGTTAATAATGGTGTGAAAACATACCAACATTTCTGGGATACAGTGAAAATATTCTTCATAAGAAAAAATACTCTAGAGTTTACACATTGACAAAATAGGAATAAAAAAAGGATTAATGTAATGAATGTACAATTTGAAAAAGAAACAAATCCCTAAACTAAAATTAAATAAAAATAAATATATGCAGCCCCCAATACCTCCAGCACATAAAAAACAACCAAAACAAAAAGAATACTCTTCACAAAATCTTATAACATAGCATATTTGTTAATATTTAAGAAGCTTTAGTGTCTTCTACTTGTCTCTAAGGAAAAAAAAATACAAGTTCCCCCGTTTTTCCCGTTTACACCTCTTCACAGTCTGGTTTCAATTCACCTTTCCATAATTCCTTCACATTGTCCCTGCATTCCTACCTATCAAGCCTATGTATTCACATTATATTTTATTTCCTACCTCTTTGATCTTAGACAAGCCTTATACCTGAACTACTGCCTTTCCTCTTCACTTCTCCCTAATATAATCTTGAGTTATATGAAGATTTAGTTTCTCAAGTTCCATGTTTTACATTCAACCTTTCCTGAAACTCTTCCTTTATAATATACTCTTCCCGTAAAGAAAAAAAAAAAGCAAGAACACTTTTCCCCAGTGTATACATTTTGTCATGGCTTATCTGTGTTCATATAATTGGAGCCAATATAATGCAAGTTTGTTGAAGTGAAAAACTTTTGTTTGCTTCTGTTGGTTGTTCATCTTTGGTCTCTGTATCCCCAGAATCTATTATATTTCCTTACATGTATTAGGGAATTAGTAAATATGTGTTGAATGAATGAATGATATAATGTTAAACTGGATGTTAAACTGGATCAAACACATGTACTCTAAATCTATGACTCAATAAAATCCCAGAATGCATGACTCTGACAAAGCCTTGAGAAAAACCAGAAATATTAAAAAAAGTATTCTGATTCCTCCACCAGTGTTCCTTTTACTAGACCATGCTGTAGTAGAACTACCAAGATATTCAGGATAATTGTTAATATGTTTTTTATTTATTCATTTTTCTATAGAAATACTTTTCTAAATGTGACATAAGAAGACAACAGCGAGTACATTAGAAATTCAGGTTCATCAACAATCAAAAGGACAAAAAGTTATGATATTTTATCAAAATCATTCATTAAATGTATATGGTAAAAAAATTCTATTAGGCTTATTTTCATTGCATATTAATGACTTTCCTTGAACCAGGACTATGATCTAAACCTTTTTTTCCTCCATCAAAATGCTATTTTCAAGTACAAACAACTCAATTATATTTGTGCTCCTGAAAGTTTTGTAATATAAGAAATATTAAATGATTATAACTTCTCATTATTAAATAGTTGGAATTTTAAGTTAATTATTTTTTTGTAATTTGGAAGCAAAAATTAAGTTTCATACTTATAAAATATCACCTTGGACTATTCCTTACAAAGGGAGATGTAGGCATTTAACAACTTTAAATATAATAATTTTCACTGAAGACACACTACTTAAAACTTTGAACATTTTAATTATATAACATTATTCCATCTAAGTTTAACTCAAACACTAACTTATCTTTATAACATAGTTGAATTAGTCTACTAGTATCATCTTATTCATTAATCAAATGTTCTGGTTTGGGCTCTGCTGGCTAATTATCTAAGATATTGCTCATTAAGTATGGTTAGTGCAAAATCAAGGAAAGTTCAAATTAATAGTTATCTTGAAGTGTTTCTGGAAGTAGTACATTAATTTCATTCATATCATGAAGTTAGAAAGATTGCCTAGTGTTTTTTGGCTGGATAGAAAGTTTGGTAGATAATTATTTTTCATTATTGTACCATTATTATTTCATTTATTTGGACTTTTTTTATCATACTTGTATAAGGAATTTATACATGAAAAGAAATGATGTTAGTGTTCAAATTCTTCCTTACAATGGGCTTACTCTTTATCCAGCAAAACCACTATCAGGTTTAAACTCAAAGAGGTCAATGATAAGGAAAATAAATAGTAATAATTGACACCCACATATTTGAAGTACCACTTCTCTTTGATAACAAGAATTGGAAGTAAAATGCCCATTGATTGGGAAATAATTAGCCAATTTTTGGCACATGAATGAAATGGAATATTTCTGTAATATAAAAAATGAATATAATGAATAAAGAAGCTAATGAAAAGACATATGTGAACTGATCGATAGTTAAATAAAGACACAAGAAAAGAATATATTCAATACCTAGAACAATGTAAATGGAAAGAATGCTCACAGAGAATTAGAAGTAAATATTGCTTAAAATACAAAATATCAAAGGATGGCTTGAAAGAAGATAGATGAGAAAACAACAATTCCTTTCAAAGGAAAGAGATCCATGAGTATGATGCTCTGCTTTTTACTTTTCTTTTTTTGTTTTTAAAATATTATTTATAAGATGAGATGGTTTTCAAAAAATGGGAGGGAAATTTTGGTGATATAAAATAAAGTCATCAGTAAGGACAGTAATGAAAGATAGCCTATAAACTTAGAAAGAACAGTTTCAATCAAATATTGGAGTTAGGAATTAGGAACTGAATGGCTGGGAAGTTATTTGTGTCAGAAGAGTTCATTAAGTAACAACTATAATCAGGGAAAATATCTTCATTTTACCCCATTTCCCATTTTTCATAGTCAGCATTGTATAAATAGTTTTGCTAGAGCAGTTATAATTTTATGCAATATCTTTTTAAAAAATCTATAACTTTCCCTCTAAGTTAGTATTTATTTTGACCTTTTTTCCCTGATTTATTAGTGTTCTGGCTGAACACTGGCAATTTGTTCTAAAATGATGCTCATAAAGAATTGATTTCCAGAGAATTCTGGGAAAGATGATAGAGTAGGTCTGAAAAATTTTCATCTCTCCTGATTTCCTCCACAAACTAGATCTAACATAGCTTCATGGTGAATGCAGAACTGAAAAAATAAACAGGAGTTGGGGTAGAGAGTTGTACTACTGAAACAAGCTGAGAGGACCCCAGGAAAGACTCCAGAGGTCAAGGTTCAGTCAGAATGAAGTGCAAACACCTCCAGGCTGAATCAACAAATAAGTAGTCCTGGGAAGCAGTCTCAGAAACTTTCCCCTCATGGACAGTGGGGGAGTTGAATGACTGAGTAGGGGAAGACTGAAAAACCCACTGCTCTTTCTGTATGCCAAATCCAGCTGTGCTGACCTGATGAGGTCTGGGTTGTGGTTGTGGGTGAGAAGGAACTAGCCCATGCCCAGTGACTGTGATTTCATATGACTGGGGACCCTGCGGACTGTATGAGAGGAGAGTGGAGTCTCTGGTTTCAGCTGCAGGGCAGAGGATTGAAGGACAGCATGTCTTGAGGGCTTTAGTCATTGTGGCTTAGGGGAGAAGAGCTGTGGCTAAGGTGGGGCTTCCAGACAGAATTCAGAAAATAACAGTAAAAAGGATCTGAGGCCTGAGGTACCATTAATCACAACTCAAAACTATAACCTCAGTATAATAATAAGTTGCCAAAAATAGAGTAAAAAAAAACAAAAATGAGTAAGCAAAAAAGAAAGAACCCAACTATAGACAACTACTATGCTGATAGAGAAGATCTGAGTTAATATTCAGAGGAAGATAGTGAAGTAAAAGAAAAACAAAGTCACTCCTACCTCAAAGAGCCACACAAATGGTTACAAGTCCAAAAAGAGTTCTTGGAAGAATTTAAAAAGAACTTCAGAAACAAAATAAAAGAGAAACTTTGAAAAAATAACAGCAATCCAAGAAAATCAAGGAAATTATGAAGAGAAAGTCAAACAATTAGAAAAAGGAGACCCAAAATCTTAAGGAAGAAAATAATTCCCTTAAAATTAGAATTGGGCAAAGTTGTATATATGATTTTTGATGAACTACTTCTGTAATATTAGAAATGATGAGGGGTGGTGTAATGTAATGCCAAGCAAAGGCAACTTCCCAAGGTTCAGAATACCAGCATAGGTGCTCTCCATTTTATTCAGTAACAAAACCAGAACAGAGAACATCAAAACATGACATCATTCAAAATACAAGTACTACCCCACCCCAGGGCCTTCCAATCATTCAATCAATTACAAAGTCCCTGTTCTAAATACTACTCCACCCCTATGCTACACCTTCATTTAGTCCACCACAAAACCCCTCTTCTCAAATGGAGATTAGTTTCCAAACATAAGTAAACTACATTCATTTGTTCAACCACAGAACACAATAAGGTCAAAAGTTCCCCACCCCTGGATCACAATTGAATCTACCCCAGAGTTACAACAAGTTTAAGCATAACACTTAATACCCAAATGGAGGTCTTTTCTTCATCTTGACATGAGGCAAGTTCTCAGCAATCTTAGTTCCTGGGGAGACAAGGCTTACCAAGTCCACAAGATACATTGCCAGTCCCTTCACTAATTCATCCTCTGTCTGTAGAACAGTCCTAGAACCCCTGAAAATGTTAGCAAAACCCTCTCCCAGGATTTCTGTAAACATACAACAAGAAAATCCTTCTTCAGGGCTTCTGAACCAACAGAAAGGTTCCCAGACCCCTGCAACAACAGCACTGTCCTTCACCAGTGGACAGTATTCACTCTCTGTCTGCAGGACAGTCTCAGGGCTTCTTGACCAAAAGCCAGGTTCCAGGACTTCTTCAACAACAGGACTGTCTTTCACCAGTGGACAAATCTGGCAAAACAACATCAAAACAGACAGACAAAGTACCAGCAAAACAGCCATGTCTCCTCAGTCCTTGGCAGCTCTGGGGGCAGGTCTCAAAAGTCCAGGGCAATTCAAAGTAGCCCTCAGCAATCCTTCTCAGTCTCTCTCTCTGCCTCCACAAGGTGCTGCTTCCAAAAACTTCTTCTGCCTCTCTCTTGTCTCTCCAAATCTACGTCACCAGCTCCTCCCAGTTCGTGTCTCTCTTTTCAAGTCAACAAGTCCATCCCACAGGTGGGATTAACAAGCTCTGGGTTTAACACAATCAATTTGAAAAACCAAGCCAATACAGGGGAATCTTTAAATGCCATTACTATCACAGGCGGCCAGGTAGCACAGCGAGTAAGAGCACTGGCCCCAGAGTCAGGATGACCTGGGGATCGAATCTGGGCTCAGACACTTAGCACCCACCCAGAAACACCTGGCCTTGTCACCTTGAGCAAGTTACTGTAATGCAAATGTAAAATTTAAAGATCTTCCCTGCCCCTAGGCTAAAGTGCACCAGAAGCCTGGGGAGGGAGGCTTGTTTTTCAGTAGATACTTTTTGATTGGCCAGTGGGTCAATAAGGTTGTTACATTCTCTGAGCCAGGAGAAGGCTATATAAGCCCTGATGTGTAGCTTTGTTTTGGGACTCACTTTGAGAAATGTTCTGTGATTTGATCTGAATTCTGGGAAGCCGTTGTTGAGAGTCCCCTGGCTTTGAGAAACCCAGAATGTGGAAACCCAGATGTTGACTGGGTATGGATGTAATGGTTGGACAGTTTGGAAATCTGTCTACTTGATGTTTCTGTCTTGATAATTATGCCTGTATATTTTGAGATTCAGGGTGCTGACCTTTTCTCCTGAACAAGGTAAACGATATATGTCTGACTGATTAAAGTAAGCTTGTTAACCCATTTTGAGTTGCTTTCCTTTAACAAAGCAGATCCAAGAACCTGTGGTAGCTGCAAACCCTGAGGACGCGCTTGGGGTGCTTGCTGCTACAGTTACTTAACCCCAATTGCTTAGTGGCGGCCAGGTGGCTCAGTAAATAGAGCACCGGCTCCAGTGTTGGGATGACCTGGGATCAAATCTGGACTCTGATACTTAGCACCACACCCAGAAATAACTGGCCTTGTAACCTTGAGCAAGTTAATTAACATCAATTGCTAAAAAAAAAAAAAGAAAAGAAAGAAATGATGAGCTGTTTTTTTTTTTTAATGGAAAGACTTGTACCTATGAAGAAAGATGCAATCCACCTCCAAAAAAGAAGTGACAAATAGAAATATGATTAATATTTTCATCTTTCTATGTATCTATCTCACCATCTATCTATCTCACCATGTATCTGTGTGTATACATGCAAAATATATGTATGTAGATACAAAGTACACACATGTACATATATGTGCATATATATACATATGAATGTATACACATTAGTGTTTAATTGTAGCCTTTTTAAAGATGGAGTTGAAAGGGAGGGAGAAAAATTTTTTTAAAAAATGGCACTCCAGAGAAGAAAAAAAATTTAGAAGGAGGCACAGAAAAGCTAGACTGTTTTAAAAAATGTGTAGAATTTATTACATAGTTTTTTTTTTACAACAGTAAATAGTTGGAAATTCAATTTTATATATTAAATTTTCTCTTTATGTTTTGTTGCATAAGCAGAAATATTCTTTTTTTCTTTTTATATTTTGTATTTAAGTTTAAAATTAATAAAAAGTCAAAATAATTCATTCCCTTTTTCATATTATTCGGCCTCCCTTATTTATGACATCTATCTAATCTTTAATAGGGTAGTCATGATATTTAGCCATGAATCTCCTTAGTAGTTTCAAAACATTTGATTTTTTCATACATTTTTTTGCCTTGAACTATATATTCTGGCATGTTTTTCATGGTTCTTCCTCATTCCTAATGTCACACACAAAATGCTGACTATGAAAATTTATAGTGACTGAGTTTTGAAGATATTATCAAGTACTTCATGTAATTAATTTATTTCTCCATTCCCATTAGCAGATATTTTTACATAATATGGAAAATATGCATTTTCTTTTCTGATACTCATAATGAACATGGCAAGAAATGATGAACAAGCATCACATTATGATATATTTATTTTGAGCATATTATAAGGTCAAAGGATGATATTTCAAAAGGCAGAAGGAATTTTAGTTGTCTTCTAACTCAACTACCTTAAAAATTAGGAAAATGAACCAGGAGTATAAGGAAAATAAGTGGCTTGCCTAAAGACACAGATTTTAGTATGAGAGTAGAATTGAACTTAGTTCCCCTTGATCCAGCACCAGGGTTCTTTCTACTGTGTTCTGCCCTCTTGGTGATGAAGCAAATCTTATCCAAGTCCTTTATGTGCATCTCAGAAAAGAATTCCTGTTCCATTGCACCAATGAGATGCAACTACTTTATATCCCTTCCATCTATGAGAATGTCAACATTAATATACTTTTGTTTCTTCAGGAGTACAGGAACTTGGCAGTTTGGTAAAGATCTCACATTAAGATATACCAATAGTTAAATAAGTGTTTATCAAATGTTCAATAATAGTATCATTCTTACCATCTTCTAATTGCTTTTATGCCACTCTTTAACAGTTATTGCACAAGGGGAAGGTGGCTAAACAAGACTGGGGTAATTCTACATTCCTTATGTTTCATGGATTGTCATTACTAAAGACAGATTGCTATCTAATACTTAAGTGCAACTGAATTTCAACAAATTTTTATTAAATATATACTATGCCCAATAGACAAAATATGCATATGTGTAGACACACACACAAACACGCGCATATTTGTATGTGTTTGTGTTTGGAAAAGACCCTGATATTGGGAAAGATTGAAAGAGGAAGTAAAATGGGACAACAGAGGATGAAACAAATACATAGTATCATGGAAATAACAAATGTGAGCATGGACAGACACTTCTGGAGATAATGGAAGATAGAAGTTCCTGTCATACTACGGTGTATGGCGTCATAAAGAGTTGGATATGACTGAATGACTTAACAAAAACTAATATAAATATATGTATGTGTATGTAATTTTGATAAACTTAAAACATTAAATTAAAGTGAGTTAGGATAATTAGGATTATGCTTTACATATATATATTCTTTTGTGCTCAAGTGTATTCATATATTGATTCTGTTGTTTTCTTTATTAGAGTCGGGAAATTTTAAGAAAATATCCAGGTTAGCCATGTATTCCTCTCTGGTCTGCTTGCCTGACTCTGTAGAATTCTTTCTCCATAATAGGCTCCACCAGCAAGCTTTTCTTCTGAAATTTCACTGAATCTAAGTAGCCTTCTCACATTGGAAGACCATCCCTTTCTTTGGGTCACTTTCTTCAAATTGGTTAATTTATCTTGGACCCTCCATATAAAAGAAAGTAAGTTAATTCATTCCTCTCAGGCTCCATTCCTGACCTTTGATACTTCTTTTTTCACTATGCTCTTGAATATATCCTCACCCCATTTATCCAGGCTGAATATAAGTTCCTAGAGGCAGGGACTGTTTTCATTTTTCTTTCTTTTCTTTTTTTTTTAATCAGAGCACTTATTATAGCAATTGGCACATAGTATACAATGACTAGATTCTTACATTACACTGGGCAATACCTGCTGAACATATAGTATAATGAAAGTCAAAAATAAAAGGGGGCAAATGCTATATCAGTCAAAGAGCTCAAGAAATATCTTTGAAAGGAAAGAGCAGAAATATATAGGGAATGAGAAAATATAAATCTGTACACAGAAGATGGTAAAATGAAGTAGTGAATCACTTCTCCATGTTACCCTGCCACATATCACCATCACCAGATGTTTCCCAAAATGTATGTTATGTGTGCATATTAGGCTTTGGGTTTGTATATGTATACATGAAATCATTAGTCACAGTAGAAGAATAGGTAAAAATATGTATACGAATTATATGTCTCATCAAGGATATTCTTTACAAATAACCAAGGACTCAAGAAAGCCAGGGACAGAGAATGCTTCAAGATTTTGCTTCTGCATTTCAATATGAAATTATTTACTATCTGAGCAGTTTCATTTAGTGTCTGATCAATTGGTAGACTTGTGTCACCTAATATGTCTTTCCATATTTTCCTTTTTTTTTTTTTTTGCAGGAAAGTTCCCTTCTCTTACTGAGTGCCAGAAATGTTTCAATAGTTTTCCTCACGGGGCGGCCAGGTAGCACAGCGAGTAAGAGCACAGGCTCCAGTGTTGAGAAGACCTGGAGATCGAATCCCGGGCTCAGACACTTAGCACCCACCCAGAAACACCTGGCCATGTAACCTTGAGCAAATTACTTAACCCCAATTGCTTAGGGGTGGTCAGGTGGCTCAGCGAGTAAGAGCACCAGCTCCAGTGTCGGGATGACCTGGATCAAATCCAGGCTCAGATACTCAGCACCACACCCAGAAATAACTGGCCGTGTAACCTTGAGCAAGTTACTTAACCCTGATTGCTTTAAAAAATAGTTTTCCTCACTATCAAGGATCCCTATAGTAGCTATTTGGGGAAAACAAAGCTACTCCATTATCAGGACCAATGATTTGACATTTCTGAGCCATATAATTAGTTGAATGAACAAAGGAAGGGGGCAGAGGAGGGAGTTTGACAACCTCTGCATGATTTTGAAAATTTAATGAGCATTTTCTCATGGTCTTGACTGGAATATGAAGAACATTTATCTCTAAATCTGCCAGTGTCTAGGTGCTCAATCCTCCACAAAGACAAGTACAGTTCATTAAGTAAGGATCTTTAGGGCTCAAGAGTTGCATTGTTAAATAAAAATGACAAAGGTCCAATTATATTAGTTCATGGTCTGAATTTCTTACTGAACCCTAAACTTTCATGATTTTTATCTTCAGAGAGTATAAGGCATGCCATGATTTTGTTCAACAGATTGTTATTCTCTCAGAACTTTTGTTCATCTTTCTCATATTGGGCACTTTTTGCCTCTAGTAGTTAGTTCAGTAGGTGATTGCTGAGAGCTCTACAACAGAAGACATCACAGAGATAGCTGAGATGACCCTGGAAATAAGATGAAGATCTGAAAGTCAGAGATGAAGAGATAGGGTTCCTTGTGGAACTGCTCAGGAAAAGAGCTTGTGCAAATAGACAGAGTTAAAGAAGGTATGTGAAGTTAGAACTATCATGGCAGTTTCCTAGGAGCGCTGAGTGTATGAAGGGGCATAACGTGAAATACTGCCAAAGTGGTCTTTGGAAGTCAGATTGTGGAGAGGCCCAAATGCTCAATTAAGGCATTTAGATTTTATGCCAAAGATATTAAGACATCACTGAAGATTTTTCTTTGTTTTGTTTTTTAAGAAAGGAAGGAGATTGGTAGCAGGGAGATCAGTAAGGATGTTACTATAAAAGTTCAAATAAAAACTGATGAAGGCCAAGAGGAGTGTAAATGGACAGAAGGAAATGAGTATAATTCATACTTTGTAGCTAAACTTGAAAGGACTTGGCAACTTACTGAATATGGATAAAGGAAGTTGTCAACTTACTAAATATGGATTAGAAATTGAAAAAGAGGGAAAGATCACAAAGAAACCCAGGTCACAAAACTGGATATAATAGGTGGTCTTTACTCAGGCCTTTGCCCTATTGCTTTAAGTTCACCTGGCCCCATGATTTTGTTTTTGTTTCTGTTTTTGTTTTTTAGTGTTGTAATGAAATGAGAACCTTGAAAATTATTCAATAATTAACCAAAGAAGGTTCACATGGCAAAAATATAGACAAGCTATTGAGGACAATGATTCCAGTGCTTAGCTCAAGGAAGAACAGAAGAGAATCCCTGTGCCTTCATATAGAAACAGGAGAGTGTTAGCAAGGCTATACATGGTGATTTCATGTGTATCACATTTTTATACACTTCAATTACTAGAAATTCATGTTAATATGGGCAAAGACCACAAAGAAGTTACCAAGGAAAAGTCTGAGCCTTAGTCTCCTGGATCAATCAAATGGGCAGTGTGGTTGTGTTACCTTTCAGGGTGACAAAACCAACAATTGAACAAACAAAAATTACACTGCAGTTAAGTAGGAGGGAATGTTATGTGAAGGGGGTGACAAAAAGGAGGGCAGAATGGAAGAGGGGGTAATTCAAAGCAACAATTTTAAGGAGGGAGAGGGTCAAAGGAGATAATAGAATAAATGGGGGTGGGGTGAGATTGGAGGAAAAATATAGTTACTCTTTCACAACACAACTATTATGGAAGTGTTTTGCATGACTATACATGTATAACCTATATTGAATTGCTTGCTTTCTCAATGAGGGTGGGTGGGGAGGAAGGAAGGGAGAGAATGTAGAACTCAAAGTTTTTAAAATGATAGTCTTTTTTTACACGCAACTGGGAAATACAATATGGAGGCAATGGGGGTATAATAGTCTTTCTTTCCCTATAGGAAAATAGAAGGGGAAGGAGATAAGGGAGCCTAGGGATAGGAAGAAGGGCAGATTGAAGGAAAGCATAATCAGAATGCATGCAGTCTTGGGGTGGGGTAGGGGAGATATTGGAAGAAAATGTGGGACTCAAAATCTTTTGTAAGTTAATGTTAAAACCTAAAAATAAAGGTGTCTTACTGGGAAAAAAAAGGATGGTTCAGGCAAGTACTATGTAGTGTTTTGAGGAAGGCAAAGTTGGAATTTATCCAGGCACACAAGTTTACTTATCCAAACAGTCTTAAAAATATTCTAAACAGTAAACATTTTACTTTTATTTCATTTGAAGTTATATCTATAATATCAACTTATTGAATTCTTAAGTTAGAATGGGTTGTGAAAGTTACCAAGTACTATTCAAAGAATTCGTGAAATATGAAGCAAAGCAGATTTTCTTCTCTATTTCTGACCCTGTTCTCTTTCTCCCTCCCTCCCTCTCATATTTTCCTCTCTCAGCTCTGCCAGTGTATGTGAATAGGCCATCTGCTCTTCCACCACAAGGACTGATGACCAGCCACTGTGATTCCATTCATAATGTCTTCCAGTGATTTTAACTACAAGGTATGAAGAATATGTCCAGGATAACATACTCTATACTCCCCCATACTATGAAACATAAGAGCATATGTTAAGTGCAGATCTCTTTGAAAAACAAAGGTATATCATAGGAAGACTCCTGACAAAATTTGGATCAATGAGAAGCCACCAGCACAGTGCTGAAATAAGGCTGGTCATGCCAACATACCAGATGGCAAAATGCAGTAGTGAGTAGCATCAGCCTCTCCAGCAAACTCATTTTCTGTAATTAATACTTCACAACAGGAATGACAGAAAAAGACACAGAACATTGACCAGTAATGAGAAATCTAGGACCTTGGTCAATTGTAGTTACAGTAGCACTTTAGAATATAGCCCCTAGAAAAGCAGGTACCATCATGGAATATAAGAACAGTTAGCAATTACTGTGTTTTATGAATCAATCAAAATGCACTAATTTTACATTTAATGTATCTCAATCTAACAAAGGACTTACTAAATATATATACATGAAAGGTGGGGCATGGGTGCCTATCCACTATATACGTATAAATGGTATGTTCACTGAACTCAGGAAGTTTGCAATGTTACTGAATATCCAAAATTAATATATACAAAATAGTTAAGCATTAAATTGTGTGGTACAGAGTACAAGCATAAAAGAGCTTTACAGAAGAAGTATTCATTGTGGTTAAGGAGGTTAAAATGCCAAAGTATACTCTTCCCTGAAATTAACCCACATGGTTTTAAAAGGGCAATCCAGCAAGTGAGGAAAAATTGTCTGTTCTTAAAAATCATAATATATTTAGAAAATATTAGATATATTATTAGATACTAATTACATTCTAATGTAATTAGATTGTAATATTAGGAAATATTAGGAAAAAATTCTAAATATTTAGAAAATATTTCAAAAATAGCATCACATGTGCTAGAGTGTTGATAAATATCTTCATTGAAAAGGTGATATTTTTGAGGGAGATACAAAGTTTAGAACATATATTGTCCTTGCCCTTGGCATATTTTAAAAGTAGCAATTGTTTTAATAGTTTGCAAGAAGGCACAAAAGTCATATAAACTGTGAGAACACCACCATGAGGGGTCTTTGGTGTGAGAGATGGGCAGGTGACCATCCTTTTATTAATAAATGTGCTGGGCTTATTAATAAAATGATTAAAATACCCCCAAAACTATGTCTCTTGAAACTTTTTAATCAACATGAGAGCAAAGAGACAAGTTTGGAAGCTGTTGCAATAATAAATGGGTGAAGTTATTACAATCCCACACTGAAGAATTGCAATGGGAAATGTAGAGAAAAGAAATAATCTTAAAGATTTATCTATATCTCTATATATTATACACACATATTATGCATGTATGTACGTATATAGTATGTACACGTATATGTGTGTATGTTGTGTGTTTCATACTTTGGATTTAGGGGACAAGAAGGAATTATTTTTTGGCCCTTCCTTGGTAGTCTTCTTCATTTCTAACTGATATTAGAATTAAGCCCCCTGTTGAGGGCCTTAACATTAAATTGGGATAAATTAACCCCATTATGAATTGCTTACTTGGACAATATCTTAGATTCATGGAATTTTTAAAGAGCTTTAGAATTTTAGAATTTAAAAAACATTTTTAAAAAATCATCTAATCCAACTATTTCATTTTGGAAAAGAAGAAAGTGAGAGTAAGAAAAATCAAGTGCTTTGCTGTAGGTCACATAGGTGGACTGCAGCAAAGCCAGAATTGGAAACCATAAGGTCTGACTACAAATCCACATCTCCTTTCTAGTATTCAACAAATGTAGTCAATTGTTCAAATAGAAGCACATGCATTTTTATAAAAAAAAAAAAAGAAAATGTGTCCATGCCCTTTTCTTTATATTAAAAATGAACTTTATAATTTTTAAAATAATTAAATAAAATATCCTTAACTAGTTTTAATAATATGAATATTTAAAAACATAATCAGGTTAGAATAAAGTTGAAGAAAAAAAAGAGGAACTATTCTTACTGAAGAATTAGGCATTTATCTCCATAATTCTTTTTATCAATGGAATCTCATCCCTATTCTTATTCCTGAACATTAAAATATTTTCGCAAAATTCTCTCAATTTACTTCAATATGGAGGAGGACAAACCCTTTAGAAGTTTTGGGGATCTTGGTCTCCTGAAAAATATAGCCTAAATAGCTCTTCCAGGTGATATGTTAATTCAATTGGATCAATGGCTACTAGTGTGTCCAAGGAACTGTGAACACAGAGATACAAATTTTGACTTAAAGGAATTTATTTTTTAAATATATTATGATTTTTAAGAACAATTTTTGCCTCACTTGTTGGATTGTCCTTTTAAAACCATGTGGGTTAATTTCAGGGAAGAGAATACTTTAGCATTTTAACCTCCTTAATCAGAAAGGAAAATGATTCATTTTCTTCCTGACTTCTTAGTTCATTCCTATATGAGGCAAGGGCTGAAATAGTGTGGTTTCGGTTTCTCTATTTCTATGATATTGATGATATGATTTCTATGATATCTAATCCTCCTGATTCTGTTTTTGAGGATTTGGGAAGTAAAGAGAAGTCTCCCCTCTCCCTTTACAAACTTCAAAATAGTCATCACAAATGAAGGGTAGTCATTACTTGACATGTCAGCACAATAAGTTCATCTTCATACAGAGTAGAAAGTAAATTTGGGAGTACGTTAATGCTTTTTTCTGGCCTGTCTCCCTTAGGCCTAGCATAGACCATTGCACATTGCAGATGCTTATTAATTTTTCCTCCAATGTGATTATTGAATAAAATTCTTTTCTACTGCACAATTTTGTAACTTACTTTAATTATCCAAAATATATTTTGAAAAAAGTCTTTTAACTTCAGTCACAGAAAACACCGATAAACATCTTGAAACAGAAAGCATAATTTTATAACTTTTACTTTTAATGATCCATTAAAATAGTTTCATCATATATGAAATTTTTGATTGGTATGATTTGATTTGCCCTATCATTTCTTCATTGAAGTGTTTTTGATCCCTTTAAAGAACAGAGGTCCAGGAAATAATACAAACAGCAACAAAATTTTATCATCCAAAAAACAAATTATTTGAATGCTTGGGGCTTATAATAAAGAATATTATAGCCTGAGTACTCATTTTGAAGAAGATTTAAGAACTCTTCTTTATGTACACTAATTACTACATTTCATTCAATAAACATTCATTAAGCACCTAATATTTGGCAGGCAGTATGTTAAAAAAGTGGCAAAAGACAGTACCTGCCTTCAAGGAACTGTGATGTCAATGGAGTTGAAGATCTTCCTCATGCATTAATAGGCTTCACTTGGAGCCCAATAAGAGAAGCTTACTTAGGGGAGGCTTGTTTTTCAGGAAGGCCCACACCTTTTGTTACTTTGTAATTAAGCAGTGGATCACTAAGGTTGTGATATCCCCTGACCCTGAAGAAGGGTATATATTCTTGGGTGAGGTTTGGTTTTGGGGCTCATTTATGGGAATTGTTGTGTTATTTGGCCCAATTGAGAGTGTGGGTAGCCATTGAGCACCCCCCCCACACACACACACACACATTCCCCTGGCTTTGAAAATCAGATGTTGGGGCAGCTAGGTGGTGCAGTGAATAGAGCATCAGTCCTTGCGTCAGGAGGATCTGAGTTCAAATCCAGCCTCACACACTTGACACACTTAATAGTCATGTGACTTTGGGCAAGTCACCCTAACTGCCCTCCAAAAAGCAAAAGAAAAAAAAAGAAAACTCAGATGTTGATGTTTCTCTCTTTGGTAAATAACTATGTATGTATGTAATAGTCAAACAGCTAGAAGGCCTGTGTTGTTGAATTGTGTTATTTTCTCTGTCTTTATTTTTTTTTGTCTGCTTGTAATTTCTGTTTGTATTTTCTGAAGATTAATGACTAATTGAGTTAATCAAGACTTTGTCCCAAGAGTGGAAGACTTTGACTGTGTACTTTGATACTACTGATAAGTGACTGATTAAATTAACTTAATGGTGACTATTTTGTGTCTGATTGAATTAACTTGAGTGACTATTTTACTTTGAGGCTATGTTGGGAATATTATATTGTGATTTTCTGTGCTAAGTTGAAATATGGTGACTGCTGTATTTTGAATTATGCTGTACCTTGATTTTCACTTTCCAGAAGAACTGATACTGTAAACAGCTTTTTTAAAGGTTCTTATTAATCATTATAGTGATCACTCTATTCCAAAACAAAAGCAAACCATGAATGGAAAATCTAGAATGAAATAAAGGGAATTAAAATATAATTTTTCAGACTATCTCAGTGAGCTGTCATTAATAAATATATCTTTCAAAGAGGATAGAAGAGAATTATTAGCTGGGATTATAATTTAGCAATATCATAAGCTCAGACTGTATAACACCTTGCTTTTTCATAGAATAGCTTCAATCATCCTAAACTTAAAGTATCAAAAGCCCATCATTAAAAAAAGTTTGGGGGTGGGGCCAAGATGGAGGAGTAGAAGCAGGAAATTCCATGAGCTCCTGCCACAACCACCTCCAATATCTGCAAAATATGACTCTAAGTTTTTTTGGGAATGCTTTTTCATTGGGCAGTGTGTCAAGATGGTTTTTATATTCTCTGAGCCAGGAGAAGGCTATGTAAACCTTGATGTGAGGCTTTGTTTTTGGGCACACTTTGAGAAGTGTTGTATGATTTGACCAGAGTAGTCTCTGGGCACCCATTGAGTCCCCCAGCTTTGAAAACCCAGATGTTGATGCTTCCCTCTTGGTAACTGACTAGGTATGGATGTAATGTTTAGACAGTTGGAGGCCTGTCTGCTTATATGTTTCTCTGTATTTGTTGTCTGCTTGTAACCTCTGTATTCTCTGAAGTTAGAGGTGCTGACCTTTTCCCCCTGAACTAGGTAAATATGTTTAATTGATTAAAGCAAGATTGTTAACCCATTTTTAGTTGCTTTCCTTTAGAAAAGCAGAGCTAAGAACCTATGTTGGCAGCCACCCTGGGGATGCTGGGGTGCTTGATAACACAAGAGCATAAGATGAGTTGAATATAAAGAGATGATATCTAACAAAATAAAATTAAGAGGTGAGAGAGGAATATAATGAGGGAAGGAGACAGGAAGAGATAGAATACTTTAATTTGTCTCATATAAAAGCATCAAGAGAAAACTGTTACAATGGAGGGGAAGAACAGGAAGGCAAAAGAGAATGGATCAAACTTATTCTTTTTGAATTTGGCTTAAGGAGGGAATAACATACACACTCATTTGGGTATCCTGCCCTACAGGAAAGTAGGCAGGAAGAGGATAAGGGATGGGGGGAGTGATAGAAGGGAGGGCAGATTAGAGTGGAGGGTATTTAGAAGCACACACATGAAAAGGGACAGGGTCAAAGTAGAAAATAGAATATGTGGGGGGCAGAGAATGGGATGTAGGGAAATATAGTGTTTTACAATATATTTACCATGGAAACATTTTGCATAACTACACATATACAGAGTATATTGAATTGTTTATCTTCCCAGTGGGTGTGTGTGAGAGGAAAGAAGGGAAAGAATCTGGAAATCAAAGTTTTAATAACAAATGTTAAAAAAAATTGTTTTTTTTTACATGCAACTAGGAAATAAGATATATAGGAATTGGGGTATAGAAATCCATCTTGCCCTCCTAGAAAGTTAGAGGGGGAATGGTGTGGGGATATAAGGGAGAGCAGATTGGGGGAAGGGGTATTCAGTAGGCACACTATTTTGGGGTGGGGCTAGGGGAGAGATGGAGAGAAAATTTGGAACTCAAAATCTTGTGGAAATGAATGTTGAAAACTAAAAGCAAGCAAAGAAAAAAAAAGCTTCACATGATCCTAGAAAACTCCAAATCAGGATATGATCTTGGAGGACATACATTTACAAATAATTCAAAGGCTAAATAAGGTCCTCTGGTAACCATCAGTGGCTTACCTTTAATAGAGGCATATATGACATTATAGAGAAAAATATATGAGTAGAGAATGAGTTGAACTGCTTATATGGAAGTATGTGACAACAGATGGACAATACTAGTAATGCATTTATAGTTCTGGGATGTTAAAAATAAGGAACTGTTTCATTTTATATTGGATGTTTTCTTTATAAAGACAGAATTTGCCACAAGATGGCATGCTTCTCAAATATGGAGGTAATATACAAATGGAAGGGAAAACTAACAAATTGGATGATAATGTAAGGAAGGAGAAAAAGTTTGACAAACTAGAACATTGGACAAAAAGTCATATTAAAGGTAAATCCCTTAAACTTGTCTTCAGAATATCAATTCAATACCTGGAAGATGGGAAGGTGACATTTCTAGAGAGTAATTCAACTAAAACAATTGGGCATTTTAGTAGATGTAAAATTGAATATCAATAATGTAATATGGCAATCAACAAAAAGCTAAAGGCAATTTTTATGTTGCTTTGAGAGAACCATGCACCTAGAACCAGGATCATAAACATTCCATTCTAATCTATCCTGGTCAAGTTAATAATATAATTTACACACACACACACACACACACACACACACACACATATATATATATCATCCTCTCCCAAAAAAACTAAAAAAAATTATGCTGTAGATATAGAATAATTTATGCTAAATTCACAAACTAAAAACCTGACATTTCTTGAAATGAGGCAAACACATAATGAATCAATGCAATAGAATTTAAATACATAGAGCTCTCATTCAACTTCATTGCCTTCAAATGAATCCATGCATGCTCTGCAGTAAATTCAACCTTATAGACTGGCTGTTAGGATCAACCTGAACCAAGTATAAAGGGTAAATACTAATTCAGACCAGCCAGCAGAAGAAAAGATAGAAGGGGCATTGAAAATACATTATCTCCTCACTCACTTAAAAATAACTTGCACAAGAAACTTAAATAAGTTGGTTGGTTTGTTGGTTGCCTGTTTTCCTTCATTCTCAAAGAAGATGAAAACGAAATCACTATATGTTGGAGTCAAGCACAATGTGTCCTACTGTGGATGATCAGACCAATATGAAGTCAGAAGGTTCTGTCACAGGTTAAGGTCAAATAGTCAACATGAACATTTGGAGTGGAAATGTCTACACTTGTGCATCTTACATTTCTGTTGAACTGTGCAATTCTGCTTTTCTCATAGTGCATAGTACTTTATTTGATGCATGCCATGCTGGATGGTCCTTTACTAGTGTCTCCAATGTCACACAATTGATAGCAAAGTTCTTTGGATATATCTTGAGAGTGTCCTTGTATTGTCTATTCTTCTCTTCTGCCCTCCATGTGATCACTTGTCTTGTGGGTTTTCTCCATGAAATAGTCTTTTAAGCAAACCTCTGCTTGGCATTTGAATAATTGGCCAGCCCAGAGAAGTTGCACTCTCTGTAGTAGAGCCTGAATGCTTGGCAGTTTTGCTCAAGAAAGAACTTCAGTGTCCATTACCTCCTCTTTCCAGGTGATCTTTAGGATCTTCCTATGATAATTCAAATCGAAGTAAAATAGTTTTCTGGCATGGCTCTTGTATTCTGTACAAGTTTAACAGGCATATAAAATATGAGGTGAAAAAAAATGACTCCATAGACCTTCAGTTTGTTAGGCAGTATAAAACCTTTTCTTTCCCACACTTTCCTTCAAAGCCTCCCAAGCACTGAACTAGCTCTGTAAATGTGTGTATCAACCTCATGATCTATACGCAAATCCCAGGAAAGCACACAGCCAAAATAAGTGAACTTATTTATGGTATTCAAAAATTTTCCATTTGTTATAACTGATGATTACATGTATGAAGCTATGGTGTTGACTAGTGGAAAATCTCTGCTTTTTTTGGTTTGATTATTATACCAAAATTAGTAGAAGCAACAGAGAATCAATTGATATTTGTTGCATCTAAGCCTCAGGGGCTGTATTGAGTGCACAAACATCTGAAAACTAGCAAACCAAAAGATGCCACAATTCTCCCTCCACTTTAGTCTCGGCTTGTAGATTTTTCAAGTTAAATAATATAACATCTGTGACTGAATGGCAAAGAAATTATTTAAAAGAATGATGGGAAAAGGTAGTATTAAAAATAAATTTAGGAAGGAAAATTAATATTTGCAATATAAATTGGGAATGGAGTAAACACTCCAGTAAAAATAGTGTAAGATTACAAAACTCAACTATCTTATCTATATAGATGTATCTTAAAAATAAATCACCACATATAGAATGAAAATGAGAGCTCTTTGGGATCCATTGTGTAACCAGACTTTATCTAATAAATATGCTTCCATATATTATATATTTCTCCATATTTTCTTTAAATGTATTATAAAAACCATAAAAAGCATAACTATAATACAAACATTAGCCAAACCATTCACTGGAAAATTATTTTTATCACACCTTTCAAGACAAGTAGTATTTATCTTGGACTTTACCTTATTCTCTTGTTGTTGTTTTTTAAAGTGTAATTGGGGTTAAGTGACTTGCCCAAAGTCACATGGCAAGTAAGTGTGTCAAGTGTCTGAGGCCGAATTTGAACTCAGTTCCTCCTGACTCAAGGGCCAGTGCTCTATTCACTGTGCCACCTAGCCATCCCTACTTTAGCCTATTCTTAATAACATATATTTGATTTTTAGGTCTAAAAGCCATTCTTTTCTACAGAAAACATGGAATAAATGGTGTTTAGTCATTCCAGTTTTTTAATACATTAACATTATGCTACTCTTTCATTGGAAGAAAGCTATTCCTTCATTATTAACATTCTTGGTACAAATGTAGCTAAAAGCCTCCCTCCTCTCCCCCCAACAATACTTTAAACTTTTTTTCATATTTTACAATCCTTATTCATTTTTTTCTAAAATTATTTTTACATGTAAAAATATTTTTTTCACATTCATCATATTGCTGAGGATAGTCATTCACATTTGTTCAATGTACAACATTATTGTGACTCTATGCAAAGTTTTCCTGCTTCTGCTCACTTCACCTTGCATCACGTAGGTTTTTCCAGGTTTTTTCTGAAAATATCCTTTTTGTCATTTCTTATAGAATAATATTATTCCATCATAATCATATACCACAATTTTTAGCCATTTTCTAATTGATGGAGATTCCCTTGATTTCTGATTCTTTGCCACAAAAAAGAGCTGCTATATATTTTTTTGCATATCTGGATCCTTTTCGTGTTTTTTTCACATTTGAGAAACAGAACTAGCAGTAGTACTGCTGAATTAAAGTGTATACAGATATTTGGTCACACTTCCAAATTGCTCTCCAACAGTGCTTTATTTTCCCAACCTTCCCCAAATTCTCTTTAAAATGTCATATTACTTTTCTGACATATTGGTCAATCTGATAGGTGTGAGATTGTACTTATAATTTGTTTAATTTGCATTTCTGAAATCAATAGTGATTTATAGTATTTTCATATGACTATAAAGAGTTTTGATTCCTTCACTAGAAAATTGCCTGCTCATATCATTTGACCCTTTATCAATTGGAAATGCATATTCTTTAAAGGATATACATTGAAAATCAAGGAAGTTTCCCTTGACAAAAAATTATCAAAACTTATTTAAACTCCTTTTTTCATTACAGCTTTCATGCAGTCCAATAATTTTTAAAATATCTCTTCTTGATCTTTTTTTCAAGTCAGTTGTTTGTCCAATAAGATATTTCACATTTTATTCTATTTTTTTATTTGATTTGATTTGATTGTTTCTTGCTCTCTTATGAAGTTATTAGCTTCCACTTGCCCAGTCCTAATTTTTAATGACTTATTTTTCTTCAATGAGCATTTGTAACTCTATTTCCATTTAGCCAATTCTACTGTTTGGTTAACTCACTTTTTTGCACTCTTTCCAATTTTTCCAATCTTCTTACTTGAGGAGTACTCTTCAGTGACTTTTTGTACATTTTTTCCCACTTGGCCAATTTTGTTTTGTAAAGACTTCTCATTAGTGGATTTTGGTTCTTCTTTTACCATTTAGATTATTCTGTCTTTTAAAGTGTTATTGTATCTAATGTTTATAGTGCCTCATTTGCCAATTCTTTTTTAGGCTGAGACCAATTCACATTTTTTTAGGCTTTCATTGTAGCAGTTTTGACTTTGTTGACTTTGGAATATACACATTGACTTTCCCCATCACCAAATTAGCTTTCTATGGTAGGGTTCTTTTTGTTGTTTTTGCATTTTCCAGTATATTTCTTAAATTTAAACTTTATATTAAAGTTGGGCTCTCCTCCTAGGATGGAGGAGGTACTTTCTTGAACTTCATATATTTTGTACTACTGTTTTCAGAGCTAGTTCTGTGTGCCATTAAGTATTCAGTTATTCCAAAGCATTATGATCTAAAGAAATTTCTGGTCACTGCTGTCTTTGCTTGTCCTCTGACTTATGAAGAACAATGAGTATTCTATTTTATCTCTAAACTGGGATCAGAATCCCCAAACCCTAGTAGCCAATGCTCTAGTGTGCTAATGCTCCTCCTTGCCTCAAGGCTAGCATTTCTAACTGTGTGGGAACAATGCAATAGTGTCCTGCACCCAGTGATAGCAAAGGATCCCCTGTAATTATTTTTTTTGAGGGAGGAAGGCAAATCAATTGGGTTTAAGTGACTTGCCTAAGATTCCACAGTGAGTTGTGTCAAGTGTCTGAGGCCAGATTTGAACCCAGCTCCTCTTGACTTCAGGGCTGGTGATTTATTCACTGTACCACCTACCTCTACCCTCCCATAGTCTTTTCTAACCAGTTGTCTGACCCCTTTACTGTCTGTGAGCTAAGAGCTCTAGAAACCCTCACTGATGCCCATTCACTTGTCCCCAACACCTGTTGCTAGGTTGGGGCAATGCATGAGCTGGGTTGTACTCCACTCTTACCTGAATGAGACAGATCTCTCCTTCCAACCTTCTAAATTGTTGTGTGCTAAAATATTGTTTCACTACATTTTGTTCTATTACTCCAGAATTCTATTTTAAAGTATTATTTTACCATTATTTGGAGAGAAATTTGAGAATGCTTAGGTGAATCCTTGCCTTTACTTTATCTTCTTGGCTCTGTCTATATCCTCTCCTTGCTCATTCTTGGCTTTTACATTACTATCACTATATTTACTAACTTTCTCAATGTTTGATATTTTTTGTACATGTTCTTTTAAGAGCTGCAGCTCAACAAAGATCACTTTGTGTAGTCACATTGGACTAACGTTTTCCCTCCCTCATTTAAAAAAATGTAATTGTGCTTCAACAATAACACATTTCATCCACTTTAAAAAAAAAAACACTATAGGGTCAGAATCAAGATGGCACAGTAAAAGCAGGAACTTACTGAGCTCCCACTCCAAACACCTCTAATACAATTTAAAAAAATGACTCTAAACAAATTTTACAGCTACAGAACCCACAAAGTGACAGAGAGAAACAAATCTCCCACTGAAGGCAACCTGGCAGGCCAATAGGAAGGGTCTACAGCACCTAGCTGGGAGGCAAGAAGACCACATGAGCAGTGTGATCCCAGACCAGGGGTGGCTCTGGTCAATGGCCCAGACCAGCCATAGCAGACTTTAGAAGAATGAATCACCAGAAGCTGTGGTGGTTTCCACATGAATGTATGTATGTAAGGAGGGTGCATGTGTGCATAAATTACATATGTTAGTGTGTTTATATGTTTGTACATGTAAACATAGACAGAGGGTTTATGATCAATTGAATAGGAAGGGATGATATCTAAAAAATAAAATTAAGAGGTGAGAGTAGAATATATTGGGAGAAGTGGAAAAGGAGAAATAGTATAGGGTAAATTATCTCATATAAAAGAGGTAAGGGAAAATGGTTACAATATAGAGGAAGAGCAGGGAAGTGAAAGGGAATGGGTCAACCTTACTCTCATTGAATTTGGCTTAAGAAAGGAATAATATACATACTCAATTGGGTATCTTATCATACATTAAAGTAGGGGGGAAGGGAATAAGAAGGGGGAAGAAAGAATGGAGGGCAGATTGGGGGAGGGAATCATCAGAAGGAAATATTTTTGAAAAGGGACAGGGTCAAATTAATAAATAGAATAAGTGGGGGGGGTAGGATGGAGGGAAATATAGTCTTTCAAAATATAAATACTATGGAAAATTTTTGTGTAACTACACATGTACAACCTATACTGAATAGTTTGTCTTCCCAGTGGTGGCGGGTGAGGAGGGAAGAAGGGAAAGAATCTGGAAATCAAAGTTTTAAAAACAAATGTTAAAAACCACAACACAGTACTATAGTCCCTTTTAGAGTTTTATGGCATGGTATAATAAGCTCTTAAAAATCCAGGAGTTTTTAACTACAATTTGTGGGTTAATGGATTGGTGAATTATCTAGTATTGTATCACATTGTATTTCATTATTTTTTCCCCTGGGAACCCAAGTAGATTTTTTTTTGTTATTAGGACCTAAGGCCATTAATTTAATATGACAAAAAAAATTATAAATGAAATTCATGGCATGGGTTTTCAGAAAAACAACGTTCTTGAAATTACACACTTGTAGAATTATTTTTAAATATCACTATAGTGGCATATTGTGAGAATTGTAAAATGCTATGTCCTTATAGAGAAATTTTTTCATAGAATCATTATAAACAATCACAATTCTATGTGTGAATTAATAATAACAATGCAATTAAGAGCAAGTAAAATTGATATAAATAACTCTAACAAGATATTGAGGAATGAATACAAAGCATGGAAATCAGAACCAGGGCAGTTTTTGTACTAAGGCAGCATAAAAGGAAAATTTTAAGTGAATATTTTTTAAATAAAAAAAAATTAATGAGAAATTAGAAAAAATAATAAATTTTATTCAATGACATTAATTAAGTAACGAAAATATTCAAAAATATTTTATTTGGTTCCATTCATGTCTAATAATAAGGTCAGAGTGTATAATTTGAAACTATTTTCTAGCAGTACATAAGACCAAGCAGAAGAATGACAGAGTAAAAAGGAGTATAGTTAAGGTCTAATTTCAATTGTTAAAAGTAGATGTAATGAGAGCCTGAACAATTTGGGGATCAATGGTAATGGAAAAAAATGGTGGATAGGAATCAATCAATTAATTGAGTAATTAATTAAGTATAAAAAATAAAAGTATAAAAAATCCATGATTAACAGTTGGGTAACATGTAACAGTGATGGAAATCTTATGGAAATAAAGTTTAAGCCCTGAGAAATAGAATAATAACCAAAGATTGACTTTATGATGGTCATGCCTTTAAAAAATGTCTATTAGTCTCACCAAGAGGAACATTTTTAATTTTTGTTATGTTGAGAAAGGGGATATTATGAACAATTAGAATAACAATTAAAATACAGATGATGATGAGGAGGAGAATAAAAATGATAACTACAAAGATGATGGTGATAATGAAAATGTCAATATTTGGAGGATAATAGAGATGGTGAAGATTAAAACTGACATTTATAATTTCATTATAATATTTGAGCCTCACAATTATCCTCTGAAGTAAGTACTAGATGAGCTATTAATCCCATTTTACCAAAGACAAAACTGGAGCTCAGAGAAGTTAAATGACTTGTGTATAGTCACATAGTTATTAAATACTAAAGATGAATTCAATTCCATTTGCTCCTGACAGTAATTCTACCTATATCCCCATTCTGTCATGATGATTTTCAGGGTATTCAGAACCTCTTTGGTTCTATACTAATAGGGAAAAAGGCAAGGAGTTAAAATAAATGATAATACCTGTTTAAAAAGATGGCTATTATGAGCAACTGAAAATATGAAGGGTAAATTGAGAAGCTGACTTATTCTCCCCTTGATTTGAATTACAATTTTATATCTAAACCCTGTTACAGATGATATAACATGTCAGCCTCAAGGGGCAGGTTGAAAAAAAAGTCATTCTTTGGAGACAGTGACTTCAAGGGAAAGCAAACATCTTTGAGCCTCAGCTTTCTCTCTTTTAAGTTTGGGGTCAATATCCCTATCTCAACCACAATTCAGTTGATTTTAATTCTACCTGATAAAGTTCTAAGTATCATGAAGGTGTTAACTCCTTATTGTGACTTTTATAAAATATGAATTCCATTCTCTTAGTTAGAAGGGAACAATATCTTTGAACAATTTATGGTGGGATATTTAACCCACCATGGCTTTAAATGCTAATTTTAGAGAGAGATGCATTGATGGAATAAACCAACATTCAAGGAAGAAACTATTTCTTTTTTTTTGTCTCTTGATTGAGGGAGGAAGAGAAGTGGGGGGTAATTTTTCTCTTCACCTCCCTTTTTGTGTTCCAAATGTTTAGAATTTTTATGGAACTATTCGGCCAAAAGAGAGGCCCTTTACTTAGAAAGACTGCTGGAAAAAAAGCTTAGGGGACACTAGGTGGCACAGTGAGCAAAGCGACAGCCCTGAAGTCAGGAGGACCCGGGTTCAGTTCTGGCCTGAGACACTTAACACCCACGCACACACACACACACACACACACACACACACACACACAATTTTTAAAAAATAGCTGTGTAAACTTGGGCAAGTTACTTAACCCCAATTGCCCTCTAAAAGGCAAAAAAAAAAAAGATGTTTAAAGCACAGTTAAGATTGCAGAGATACATTTCATAGAAACATACAGTAACATAAGGTCAGATGTAGCTTTGAGGAGAAATAGCATAGCAAAGAGCTAAGTGTGGATTCAATAGAGGCCCTCAGACCTAGTGAGGATAACTGAATAATTCACACAGCATAGATGTACATGGGGAGAATTTTGTAAGGACTTCACATAACAGAAAATTTTTCAATATACAATTGTACCTGAGGAGTTAGTAGTTTTGGCTACATATCTATCCTCTATAGGTGTGTCTCACTAACATTGTACTGTAAGTCTGTTCCCATTCTTCCCACAAACGTCCTTTTTCATTAGTTAGAGATTGAACTCTTGTTTTATGGAGGATTATTTTGTAGCTTTTTATTATTTTGATTTAATAAATGTATTTACTTTGAGATAAGGAGAGAAAATTCCATCCTATCCTTCCAAGAAATGAAGATTCGGGTTTTTCCCCCACTGCTGGCTCTCACTTCTACTCACTGGAATCGCCAGTCTACTCTGGTAGGCTTTGGACTTAGGTAGTTAAAGATCCTATACTAGCATTTCCAATTTCCATTTGGTCAAAAATAAGCTATCCTACCAATTCCAAGACAGAAATTAATTCATACTTCATAAAAAGGAAAGATGGTGTTAATTTCTTACTAAATATCTCACCATCTGTAAACTAATCATTTGAGGAGGGCTGGTCATCCTGATTTATATCTTGCCACTGGACTCAGATGGCTCTGGAGGAGAGAGTGAGGCTAGTGACCTTTCATAACCCTCCCTAGCTTAACCAATTCACTTTTAAGTCATGGCATCATCTTTCTGATATCATGGTACTCTTCAAGAATGAAGAACAAATAACAATACTTTTTGAACACAGCAATTGAGCTTACTTTCTCTCCATTTGTAAAATAAAGACTTTGGACTTGATTATCTCTATGATACACTCCTATACAAAAATTATAATGCTGTGGTTCTATAAAAAGAATAAAGAAATTATCCTTATATTTTGAGAAAAACGGTAAGATGATGGAGTTTTAAAATTGTAGAGCTGCAAGATTAATTTCTTAGAATTCCTAATACATGTTACTAAACAGACTATTTTAAGAATTATTAGAATCGAACCACTTGCTTTAACACTTAAAAGCAAGAATGCATTGTTTTAAGACAAGTTTATGCTAGATTAATCTGATTTTTTGTGACATAGCTAGATTTATGGAACAGGGTGATGCTATAAAGATATAACATTTGTAGATCAGCAAAACATTTTTAAGTCAATTATGCTATATCTATACATAAAATTCAGAGACATGATATAGTTAGTTGTATGAAGAGGTGGTTGGAACACTAACCAAAAAGCAGTCAATTAACATCAACTCAGTGATAAATTTTTTACTGGAATATTCCAGGGAATGGAACCTTTATTCTATCAATTGTCTAGATAAAATCCTGAATAGCAAGTTTTTCTAATTTGTAAATTAAATAATGTTTAAAGAGATAGCTCCTCTGCTATAAAAGACTAAAAAGCTAAAAATAATATCAATTAACATTAATATAAATTTTTGAGTTTCATAATGCAGGTCCATTATATATCACCTGTGACATACATTCTTTATAAGTATATACTAAGAATTTTATTATCCTCATTGTACATTTAAAAAACAAAGTTCAGATGTTTTTAACTACATGTGTGTTTTTACACAGCTAGTATGTATCAGAGCCAGGATTCAAACCCAATGTTTCTTGATTCTATGTCCAATATTCTTTCCTATGCTCTGTCTTGAAAATTAAAAAAAAAAATTGGTCTCAGAAGATGGCTGGGTAAAAGCAGGAACTTGTTGGTGCTCCCACTCCAACACCAGTAAAAATTGACTCTAAACAAATTTTAGTGCTATAGAACCCACAAAGTAACAGACAGAAACAAATATCCTGCAAAATGCATTCTGGCAGGCCAAAAGAAGGGTCTATCACACCAAGCTGGGAGCATACCACAGACCTGCATGAGCCATGCTGGCCCAGACCCTCAGCACAAACCTGCCAGAGCAGGCTTCAGGGGACAGATTCCCTGTCAGATGTGGCAGTTTCAAGACTTCACAGCCTATAAGTGCCTAAGATAAAGTAAAAGGTCAGTAGGGGACTCTATTGGAATAGAGTAAGAGAAAAGCATGGTCTGGCCCTTGCCCACAGGGAAATAGAAGTGGAGGCTGAGCCTGCAGCTGCTGCCTCATGGCTACCTCCTGTGTTTCAGGACTACAGATCATAGGGGGATCAAGGAATAATTCAGAGGGTTGTTGCTCTTGCTTTGACCTGCTTGGATCTCAGTTGCAATCTTGGTTGGTGGTCCTAGGGTGAGGAGAACTAGCATGATAGACCTTGTGGCAACCGTAGAGAGGGCAGCCCCCTCACAGCTCTGAGGCAGGAACCTGGAAGATGCTTGGACAACAGCTGTGCAAAACCCCAGAAATTTGGTAAATAGTGCTCAATCTACCATGGCAAAAAGCTCAGAAGTCAAATAATTGGCTACCAAGATGAGCAAACAGAAGAAGCATAATAAAACTATGTAATCATGTTTTTTTTTTTCTGACCAAGACAATCAAAGAATAGAACCAGAAGAAGGTAGCAATATCATAACTCCTGCAGCAAAAACCTCCAAAAAATATGAACTGGTTTGAAGGTCATGCAAGATCTCAAGAAGGATTTTGAAAATTAAGTAAGAGAAATAGAGGAAAATTGGAAAGAGGAATGAGAATCATGCAAAAAAAAATCGTGAAAAGCAAGTTAACAGTATGCTAAAGGAGACTCAAAAGAATACTGGAGAAAAATAACACCTTAAAAAATAGACTAGCTCAAATGGCAAAAGAGGCCCAAAAAGCCAATGAAGAGAAGAATGCCTTAAAAAGCTGCATTTGCCAGAAGAAAAAGAAATTTCAAAAATTTACTGAAGAAAATAATTCCTTCAAAATTTAGACTGGAGCTGGGACAGCCAGGTAGCACAGCTAGTAAGAATCTGGGTTCAGACACTTAGCACCCACCCAGAAACACTTGGCCATGTAACCTTGAGCAAGTTTCTTAACCCCAATTGCTTAGGGGTGGCCTGGTGGCACAGTGAGTAAGAGCACTGGCCCCAGAGTCTGGATGACCTGGGATCGAATCTGGGCTCTGATACTTAGCACCACACCCAGAAATAACTGGCCATGTAACCTTGAGCAAGTTACTTAACCCCAATTGCTTAAAAAAATTAGACTGGAGCAAAAGGAAATTAATGACATTATGAAAAATTAAGACACTGTAAAACAGATCCAAATTAATGAAAGAAAATAAAAAGCAATGTGAAATATCTCATTGGAAAACCACAGACCTGGAAAATAGATCCAGGAGAGATAGTTTAAAAATTATTGCACTACCTAAAAGCCATGATAAAAAAAGGGCCTAGACACCACTTTTCAGGAGATTATCAAGGAAAACTACCTTGGTATTCTAGAACCAGAGGGGAAAATAAAAATTGAAAGAATTCACCAATTGCCTTTTGAAAAGATCCCCAAAGATAAATCCTAGGAATATTATACCCTTATTCCAGAGTTCTCAGGTCAAGGAGAAAATATTATAGACAGTCGGGAAGAAACAATTTGGTCATTGTGGAGATACAATCAAGGAAACACAGGATCTCACAGATTCCACATTAAGGGATCACAGGGCTTGGAATACGATATTCCAGAAGTCAAAGGAACCAGGATTAAAACCAAGAACCACCTACCCAGCAAAACTGAATATAATGCTTCAGGGTAAAATATGGTAGTTTAATGAAATAGAGGACATTCAAGCATTCTTGATGAAAAGACCAGAGCTGAACAGAAAATATAACTTTCAGATACAAGAAGCAAGAGAATCATGAAAAGGTAAACAGGAAAAAAATCATAAGAAATTTATTAAAGTTGACCTATATAAATAAAGTTCACATACACACACACACATACACACACACACATATATATATATATATATATATACATATATATATATATATATATATATATTTGTGTGTATGTGTACATAGACAGAGGTCACAGGGATAGTTGAATATGAATGGATGTCTAAAAGGCAAAATTAAGAGGTGAAAGAGGAATATATTGGGAGAAGGCGAAAGGGAGAGATTTAATAGGGAAAATTACCTCACATAAAAGAGGCAAGAGAAAGCTGATACAGTGGAGGTGAAGAGCAGGAAGGTGAAAAGTAATGAGTCAACTTTACTTTCATTGTAATTGGCTTGAGGAGGGAATAACATACACACTCAATTGAGTTTCTTATCCTACAGGAAAGTAGGGGGAAGGAGATAAGAGGGAAAATGATAGAAGGGAGGGGAGATTGGGAGAGAGGATATTTAGAAGCAAGCACTTCTGCAAAGGGAAAGAATCAAAGAGGAAAATAGGAGAAATGGGGCAGCAGTTTAGGATAGAGGCAAATAATAGTTAATCTTTCACAACATGACTACTATGGAAATGTTTTGTGTAACTACACATTTATAACCAATATTGAATTGGTTGTCTTCCCAGTGGGGATGGGTGAGGAAAGAAGAAAGGAGAGAATTTAGAACTCAAAGTTATAAAAACAAATGTTAAAATTGTTTTTTACATGAAATCATGGAATAAGATATACAGGCAATGGGTTATAAAATCTATCTTGCCCTACAAGAAAGTAAAGTGTGGAAAGTGGGGATATAAGAGAGGGCAGACTGGGAGAAGGTATATTCAATATGCTTGCCATCTTAGTGTGGGGGTAGGGGAGAGATGGGGAGAAAATGTGTAACTCAAAACCTTGTGGAAATGAATGCTGAAAACTAAAAATTATTTGTTTATTAAAAAAATAAAAAGGGTCTCACCAGTCTAGAACACAGAGGCAAACTTCATAAAATTGGACTTAAAAAGATAAGTGTGAAGTAAATGTAAAAATCTATGCCTGAATTCCAAAAATCTGCTTCAAAGATTAAAAAAAAAAAGAATGTTGGGGTGGGTGTGATGACTGGTTAAGAGAAATATTTGAGTTATTAAGTGGATTTTAGCTTTTGTATCATCTGACAATTTGGCATATCTATCAGTATATAAACAAGTGAAAGAAGAAATGAATAAGTGAATGAACAAAGACATGGATGAATAAAACTATAAATAAATGAGTGAATGAACAAATGTGTGACAATTTCATCCTTTTGCTTCACTGAGATGATGAGCATGAAGAATGAAGAAAGGTATATAGGGATAATTATCCCTGTATACTATTCTCCCGGTAAGTTTACATCAAAAGTGATATGTTAATTCTTAGTATTAACTGTAGAAAGATAATCCTGAACATATCCAGAAGAGGGAGTTAAGGCTAGTGAGATGACTTAAGAAGATAACATGAATCAGTGAACGAAAACAAGGTTGTTGTTTATAGGGAAGAAAATATTTGAAATGACTCATTTTTGGGTTATAAATCTCTTCAGTATTTCAGGGCATGCTATTTGGGGGGAAATTATACATACATACATACATACATACATATATACACACACACACACACACACACACACACACACACATATACATATTAGTCCCAGATGGCAGAACCAAAGGTAATGGGTAAGATATTCAGAGAAATAAATTGAAGCTTCTAATTTTTAAGAAGGGGGAAATCTAGAAATAACAAAAAGTGACTTGAACTACCTTGGGTTAGCTCTGATCACACTTCTTATACTAGAGATGCTATAGTTATTGATAGTCTCTGAGTAATCTCTTTTTCAGCTCTTAGAGAATATATTATTGTCTATGTATTTGTGATTAAGACAGCACAACTTTTACCTGTATATGACTTTTGCTTCATCAGTAGAGCAAAAGCAATGACATTTTTCCAAAAAACTTTTATTAGGAATAGGGGAAACATGAATTCTTTTAACTTTTTTGTTGTAACTTTTCTTTTGAAAGGGATTGCATTGCAGTAAATAAAGACATGGGAGGCAATTATAGACAGACCCCACTTTGTTTTCAGAGATAACAAACAAAATTATCTCATACTAATACTTGTGACATTTAATATCATTAAGCATATGTATCTATTATATATATTGATCACATTCTATGTTTGTATTTTAAGTTATTGTATGTGAAATTGTATGTGTGTATACATACTATGAAAATATTATTATATGTAGTTAATTTATTCTGACACAATACGTCTTTTACCCGCTTCTCATCCATAATGAGAGGAAAATGGAGTAAAAGAATCTTTAGAAATGTTCACATCTACTTTTCATGATTCAATAATGTAACACATATTAATTGGAGGGATAAATCCTGCAACTTAGAGGAAATTTTAACATGTTTATCATATACTCACTGAAATCTGCTTTCAAAAGTATTATTAAGAAAAGTATTTTTTATATAAAGTGTCATTTCTTGGTACACAAATTCATCATATGATATCAGAATGATTAATGGTTAATTTCAACAACAACAAAAAATGTTTTTGACATCTTGACTTAATTTATTTTATGCTGCTGTTCATATCTAAAGATAGAGTTTTTGTTCCTGATGTCTTATGACTGCTATCACTTTTAAGTCATCAAAGGATATTTAGAATGTATTTATGAGAAGAAAGACATGGTGGAAAAATTCTCTGGTTAGGTACTTTGAGGGTAAAGAGCAAATATTAAAAAAAAAACTGAACTGTACAGTTATGACTAGTTGAGTTCCTAAAGGTAAAACCCCTATTGCCACCTATTTTTTTATGATTTGGATGATGGAACTCTTGACTTTTAGGACTATGATTGTATTTAAGTGAATTATAGTTTTTTTTTCTTTGAGAGTCCTGTCAGTGCTCTCTACCAGAAGCTTTCTTTAAAGTTTTGAAGAACCGTCATTTAAGACAGAAATTATATTTCTTCTGCTCTGTTCAGGATGTTAGAATTAAGAAAAATGAGTGGTTTCATTTAGGACTACAATGGGAAGGATTGAATACAAAAACTCCACAAGAGATCAAAGGAACAAATACATTATGAAGAACCAAAAATGATATAATGTAGAATTTTATAAGATTAGAGATGGAAGTTAGAGTGCACCGAGAAATCTTCCATTGATTTATCAAGATCATACAAGACACCTTAATAAATGCAGATACAGAGATAATTCCTTTTCATGATCTTTTGATTATGAATGACAGATAAGGAATGAAAGGGGAAGATATATTGACTAAAACTACTTGTCTCTTTCATAGAGGATGTCCACAATAGGTTTTGAATAGGTTATGTTGCCCTTTTATAAGGGATGTTTTAGTTGCTATTTTTTCAGTTGCTATGTTAATTGAATCAAATCTCTGAACATAATTGGACATTTTTATAAAATCAATGGTTCCAATGCCTACAGGAAATACTAAGTTGATAGGTCTAGCAATTGCCATTTCATTCCAGTGAAGTAGTACATCACTCTATATATCTAAAATATGATTTGGAGATGGACAATAAATGGTTCCTAGAATTGAATAGGAGAAGATGGATTAGGTTGAATATGAGAAATTGTTCAGCACTTTCAAAGATAGAAAATTGTTTCCTGTCATGTTATAAAGTTATGAATCTGTTCATTATTACTTCTATACAAATTGTTAAATATACATATTAAAAAAAGTTTTGCTTGCAAAATATTGAAACTGCAACTTCACTAAGGAATACAAATGAATCAGTATGGCATGCAAAAGAACACATGTAACTATATACACATTTATACATAGCTGTATTAATTAATGTTGCATTTATTCACTTGTTAGTATGTTGGTTGTTTGGGAAGTTTATTCTCTCTTATATATGAAAGAAGAGTTAGCAGTTTAGATGTAGAAAGGGGAGCAGTATCAATGTGTTAATGACACCTTGGATGCCTCACATAAAACAAGAAGCCAAGGGAAGTTCTTTTGGCCCTTTTAAGATAAGTGACATATATCCTTTTAGTCTTAATTTTCCCTTGCTTTTTGCTGTAATCACAAACTTCCACCAAGAATGTCTCCTTTTATTTTACTAATAATTTTATAAATAAATGTTCATCTGACCCCAGTTGAGTCCCTGTAACAGCAAGTACTCTAGCATACCCAGGATATCTATGTCTATATCTATCTATCTATATTTATACCCATATCCATATCTATATATCTATATCTATATCATCTATATCTATCTATATCAACTAAATCCATATGTATCTCTATGTATGTATGTGCGTGTATTTATATTGTTAGCAGATACGAAAATATATACACATACATATATTCACACATATATACATAGTGTAATAGCAATGAAATTTGAAGTTCCCTTTGCATTGCTAAGCTAACAGGTACTTAGCACCTAGGTACAAATTAAGATCCTGTAAAGAAACAGGACGTATGAACCCCTGTTGCTGATGTAATAGAAAAGGGCTGAACAGGGAGAATCTATACCATATATAAGGAAGAGAACAAGTTGGACAGTCAGAACTTCTTGGGATAAGCACAAAAGAACCTAGAAATCATCTTCCAAGAAATTCTCAAGGAAAACTGCCCTGATGTTTTAGAACCAGAGGGCAAAGTAGAGGTTGAAAGAATCCACCGATCACCTCCTGAAAAAGATCCAAAAAGAAAACTCCTAGGAATATTATACCAGTTTCCAGAATTCCCATATAAAGGAAAGAATATTACAAGCAGCCAGGAAGAAACAATTTGAATATTATCGAAACACAATCAGGATAACTCAGGATCTGGCTGCTTCTACACTGAGAGATAGAAGGACTTAGAATAAGGTATTTTGGAAGGCAAAAGAGCTGGGACGAAAACCAAGAATTAGCTACACAGCAAAAGTTAGTATCATGTTTTAGGGGACAATATGGTCAGTCACTGGAATAGAGGACTTTCAAGCATTCTTGTTGAAAAAAAAATAGAGTTTAATAGAAAACTGGACATTCAGATACAACAAGCAAAAGAAGCATGAGAACGTAAACAGGCAAAAGAAATCATAAAGAACTTATCAAAGTTGGACTATTAACATTACTACATGGAAAACAATAATTGTAACTGATGAAACTTTTCTTAGTATGAAAATAGTTGAAGGGAATAGAAATATATATGTATACACACATATAGTGGAAGGTATACGGGCACATGAAAACAAGTGAATGTTTGTATATATGTATACAGGTATACATAGATAGAGGACACAGGATCAATTTAATAGGAAGGGATGATACTTAAAATTAAGAGGTGAGAGAGGAATATAATGAGAGAAGATGGAGAGAGATAGAATGGGGTAAACTATCTCATATAGAAGAGACAAGGGAAAATGGTTACAATGGAGGGGAAGAATAGGAAGGCAAAAGGGAATGGGTCAACCTTATTCTCATTGAATTTGGCTCAGGGAGGGAATGAAATACACACTAAATAGGGTATCTCACACTATGGAAGAGTAGGGGGGAAGGTAAATGGAGGGGCAATGATGGAAGGGAGGGCAGGCTGGGGGGGAGGAAGTTGGAAGCACCCACTTTTGAAAAGGGACAGGATCAAAGTAGAGAATAGACCCAAGTGGTAGGTTTGATAGGAGGGAGGGCACTATAGTAAGTCTTTTACAATATATCTACTATGTTATTGTTTTGCAATAGCTACACATATACAACCTATATTATCTTCCCAGTAAGGGTATGGGACAAGGCAGGAAGGGAATGGAACTGGCATTCAAAGTTTTAAAATTAAATTTTACATATATATATATGTGTGTGTGTGTTCATGTGTGTATACTATTATTAATACTATTTTACATGTAATTGGGAAATAAGATATACAGGCACTGGGGCATAAAGATCCATCATGCCCTACTGGAAAAGTCGAAGGGGGTATGGCAGAAGATATGGGAGAAAGCAGACTGAAGGAGGAGATATCCTGTGGCACTGCTATTTTTGGGTTTTGGGTAGGGGAAAAACGGGGAGAAAATTTGTAAATCAAAATGTGGCAGTAATGAATGATGTAAATCAGAAGTTAATAAATCATTTGAAAAATGAAAAAAAAAAGAATGCTTGAAAGTCCTCTATTTCACTGAATGCTTGCCATCACCACTTCTGCCTCCCAGGGGTTTTGGGTCAGGCTACACTCCTTTTTTATCCAGATGTCACAGAGTTTTCCCACTGACCTTCTACGCTGTTTTTTTGGCATTTATTGGTTGAGAAGTCTGGAAACTGCAGTATCTGCCAATGATTCCGTCCCCTGAGGCCTGCTCTGGCCCTGGCTATGTTGGTGTGGCCCATGCCAGACTGTACTCCACTCCCTTCCTGGTGTGATAGACCATTCCTGTCAGAATTTCAGACTGTCTGCTACTGGAAATTTGCTTCACTCTGTCATTTTTTGGCTTCTTCAGTTCTATAATTTGTTTAGAGTCATTTTACAGGTATTTGGGGGAGAGTTCAAGAAAGTATCTGCTTTTATTTTATCGACATTGTTCTTCCCCACACCACATCAGTCCCCACATGCTACTGTTTTCTGAGCTAGTTCTGGTGATCTGCATGTTTTTGGTGGTTACAAGGTGTTATGATCCTGGGAGAAGTATGGACACTGATCTCTTAGTTTGTACTCTGGTCTCTACCTAGGAAGTGCTACCACTTCTCTTTGCTTTGGTACTATGATCAGGGCCCCTGTTCCTTTGTGACAAGCTACCAGCACTCATCCTTTTTGCAGAACTAAGAACTAGAACAATGTATTTGCTGTAGAACTGCATACTTAATGATATGACCAGGTCCTCTGTCTTACCAGTTATTTGATCCTTTTACTATGTCTGTGCTGAGGGTTCCAGAAGCTGCTCCCATTGTTGCCACCACTGTGTGTGATCTCTAGACAGACCAATACCTGGTTTTAACAGTCTTTTCCTGCTGTCCTCTTAAATTATCTTAGGATGGTAACATATCTTACTCTGATCTTCTGCTCGTTCTCCCACTCCAAAATTTAATTTGGGGCATTATTTTTAAGCTTTTTTGAATGGGAATGTTGTGAGAGTTTACCTGGGTGGCTACTCCTAATTCATCACATTGGCTCTGTTGGAACAATACATTTTCATACTTTCATCACCATTAACTACTGTGATCAACGATTCCAAAGCATAAACTTGAAAGAGGGTGATATATATGTATATGTATATATATGTATGTATGTATGTATGTGTGCGTATGTATGCATGTACATATATATATATATATATATACTGCCTTGTTCTACTAATCAACATCTTGGAATACAAACAGCTCTCAAAAAGAAAAAGATTTATTTACATCAGAGATAAAAATTGTCTCACACAGTATTTTAAAAAGGGAAATCTGGTAAACCATCCTTGGAGCTGTCATACCTCCAGTTCAACTTAAATGGAGGACTTCATCATACCATTTCCAAACAACTTCAGATGCAAGGCCTTGGTACTCTGTGTAAAATATCTTTTTATTAAATCTTTTTGACATACATGCATTTTATATATTTTCAAGGTTGTGATAAGTCATTTATTTGGGAAGTCATTTGCTGCTAAATCAATGACATAAAATTGGTTGGAAAAACTGAAGGAATCTCTTCCTCAATTTTTAACACTTATACATAAGAAAAATTTCAGTCTCATTGCTTTGTGAGAAGAGCAGACTTTAATCTCTATAGCATCAATGCCATTCATTCAACCTCTATTTGAGGATCATGAATTAAAGAGTCCTATGAGGTCCCTATAAATATATTTTTTACTTCATGTTCCAGAACATCCTTCTCATCTCTCCCCATATAACAAATTGAAACAAAACTTGTTCATTCAATATGGAATCTTTTAATTTTACCAGACTCCAGATGTAATCTTAAGTGGAACTTTAAAATTATCTAGCACAGCTTTTAATTTTTCAGGGAAGGAAACAATCATAACAGAAGTGAAAAGTTCAAAGATTTTATGATAAATTCATAACAGAGATGGGACAAAAAACTCAATGTTTTCATTGCTGATCTAGTAATTTTTCTATAACTCATAAGGTATGCTTTAAAAGTACGGGAAAATATGTCTTGCTTTTGACAAGATATAGAAATCACACCAAAAGTTTCATTTTCCATTGATGACTAATATCTTGTCAGATACTATGTAAGCCACTGGGGGTACAAAACCAAAAGAAATTGATACAATCCTCTTTGTCAAAGAATAACACTATACTTTAGCAAAATATAAGTGAAGAGCAACTTGGTCACTCTAGCTACAAAATTTAGTGCATGAAAAGGAATGATGTACAATAAGCTTGGAAAGGTAGACCAGAGACACATTAAGAAGAGATTTAATAAGAGATTTTTTTATGCTATCCCCAAAACAAGATGAAATATGGGAAGAGGTTGAACAAGACAATGTCATATTTAGATACATACTTTAGGAATATTAATTTGATATTTATGTGGAAGATTGAAGAGAGAAGAAGATATTGGAAACAGGGTAACCAATCACAAGAATAAAACAATAGTACAGTAGCTATGATGGTATTTTTGTGACTAGACAGAAGGGAAGATTATGAGAGATATTGTGAGGATAAAATTCACATGAAGCATGAAGGAAGAGCGATAGTAAAGACTGATTCTGAATTTGTGAATCTGAGAGGCTAGAAAGATAGAATTGCCCTCCATAGAAAAAAGAAAAGAAAAATAAACAAAGGTTTGAAATCTCCATTTGAATATTTACATTAGACAGATGTGTTGAGGGACTAGAAATCAAGATAAAGATTAGAACTATTTGTGTATATATATCCAGGATATATTTCAAAAATATATTTGAAATCATTAAAGCTGAGCAAACATTAACTGTAAGGATAGAGGCAAAAGATGAGGACTCAGGTTACAGATCTGTGGTGTGCCCACATGTAGTGGGTGGCATTGCAGACAATGTGAAAACCAAAAGAGAGAGTGCAATGTTATGAGAATCCAAGCTGGAGAGAATATTCAGCAGTGGAGTATGGTCAACAGCATGAAACGTGATAGAGCAGTAACAGCAATAACAGGACAATGATTTAAGAAATTAACAGATCAGTACAGACTTTGGAGAGATGAGTCTGAGGTTCATGCCTTATTAGCATTTAGTTTAAGATATTCTAATTATGAAAATTAGTAAATGCATTAAACTCATGCAGTGAGTTATAAATGAGAAGTCGAGTAGTCAATCGCATTGAATTAAATTACATTTGTCATTGGAATATATTTCCTAGTGGAAATATACATTGATTGTACACTATTTCCTTAGGTTTTTCCTTTTTTTGCATTCATATGTTTCATAAATGTATATGTATGTATTTATACACAAAATATTCGATTATTATCTAATTGATTCTTATTAGACTTCCTTTCCTCTTGACACCTTGATGATATAACAGAAAATACCGAGCAATGTGTGGAAGAAGCAGAAGGCTTTTCTTTGCCCACCATTCTCATTCTCAGATATCAAGGAATAATACCTAGAATTGGTTAGATTTTCACCTCTAGGCTGAGATATAGGTTGAGGCTGTGGAAGATTAAGCATAGGAGTATTGATGGTGTGTCCATCAAGGGAGACCTCTTGTGGTGCACCTGATGCCTTCCCATGATGGCAGATGGATAATGCTTTAAGAATTTTAGAGTATATAGAAGTCTTACTATGGTATCCCTAGGGGAAAGAAGATTCAACCAGATATATGCTATCTGGGCCAATGATTTTCATTACATCCAGATTTGTCTTTGTTTCCATAGTTATCTAAATATTTATGATAAAATAGCTGGTATATTTAATTGTTTTATACATTGCTTCTATTTGTAAGTAAGTGTAAGTAACCCTTTACCATATAAGTCTAGTTGTTATAACTTAAAATAAACTAAGTTTGTCTTTTTCAGTTTTTACTTTTCTAACTGTTTAGGTGTCATACTTTAATGTCATTTTTCCTTGGGCTTTAATACTATCGAATATTTCATTTGTATTATGCTCATTTTGTTTTTAAGGTCACTAGTGAGCATTTATGGCAGTACCTGAGCTAATAATATATTCACAGCACTCTATGAGGTGCCTATTCCAAAATAAATACAATCACAAATGAAACTTTTTTTTCCAGGTTGACATCAGATATTAATCAACATGGAAGTAATCATTCATATGCTAGCTAACTTCAACACCATTCTTCACATAGCTCCAAAATTCACATAGTAGAATCAAGATCTAAGCTTCAGATCTTAGAATTTTATTAAAAGAGGCTATTGAATGGGTCTGTCATGATTTATGATTTACTCATGCTGTTTATTGCTAAGCCCTTGATTATCTTCCATATGTTTCCAGATTTTCATTCTCAAAGTTCTCAATTAACTTAGTAGGAACTGATGGTTGACCTTATGACTTATTCTCATCTGAGTGTATTGTTTCTCATGTACTGAGGAAAAATATTTTTAAAACCTGAAGCTGTCATTTTAGATTTGTGTAATTACATAGTCAATATGCTCACAGGAGTTTTTACAATGAATCTGATCATTCCATAAGAACAGAAACAACAGCCATAAACCTTTAAACTGTGCTACCTGGTGATTATTGCTACTACTTTTGGAAGCATTTCACACGCATGACTTCCCAACTCATTCTTTTCAGGAACAGTTGTCATTCCATATACATGAAATATTATATTTATACTTTTTAGCAGACCTGTGTGAATATAAAACTATTCAAATTAAGCAAATACTAATTAAATAAATACAGCATTCTCTGGTTGTCAGGATCTGCAATGCTATACAAACTATCCTTAAGAAGCACTTTGGAAGGAGTAGATTGGGTGCAGAGCGAAGATTGCAGAGTGAAAGCGGGGATTCACCTTATATCTCCAATAGACACCAGATACCTCTAAAAATAGAATCTGAACAAATTTTAGAGGGGTAAAATCCACAAAGAGACAGAGTGTGGAAGATTTACCAAGACAACCTTGAGATTTGACAAGGAAGGATCTGGTGCACCAGGATGGGAGTGGAGTGTAGTCAAGCACACAGGTTACTCCAGCATATAACTAAGAATGGTGAGCTTGGAGTGGACATCAGTGAACTGAATTGCTGGCAGCAGTGGTGACTGCCAGACCTCTCAGTGCAGGAGAGGAGTCTGTTGGAGCTAGGTGAGAGAGAGCCATGGGTGGGGCCTATGGGCTTGATGGCAGCAACTATTCCGGGGACTATCAGCCCCACAGACTGAATGTCCAAAAGTCACCTATTTAAAGATGGTGGAGCAAACAGTAAGTGACTCTCATCCTCCCTTGACCTTGAAAAACCCAGAGAATATTGCCCCAAGAAAAATCCTGGAATAGTGGAGCAAGCAGAAAGTCAGGGTTGCCCAACAGCAAGAGGTAGAAAGAGAAATTCCATTTAAAGATACTGTACATGTTATAAAATATTTGGGTGTCGACATACTGAAACAAAGTCATGGACTATACAAACACAATAACAAAACACTTTTCACACAAATAAAGTCAGGTTTAAATAATTGGAAAAACATCAATTGCTCATGGATAGACCAAGATAGTGCAATAAAAATGACAATTCTACCTTAATTAATTTAATTATCCAATGCCATACCAAATAATTACCAACAATATTTTATAGAGATAGAAAAATAATATCAAAATTCCTTTGAAAGAAAAGAGAATGTTCAGGATATTATGGGAATTAATGGCAATAAATGTTAGGGAAGGTGGCCTAGTAATGCCAGATGTTAAATTGTATTATAAAGCAGAAACCAACAATGCTATTTGGTACTGGCTAAGAAATAGAGGGATAGATCAGTGGAATAGGTTAGGTACACAAGACACAGTAGTCAATGATTTTAGCCATCTAATGTTTTATAAACCTAAAGACCCCAACTTCTGGGATAAGAACTCAGTATTTGAGAAAAACTCTTGGGAAAACTGGAATATAGCTTGGCAGAAACTGGGCATAGTCCAACATCTGACACCATATACCAAAATAAAGTACAGATGGGTGCACAATTTAGAAATAGAGGCTGATCCTATAAACAAATCGGAAGAGCAAGGAATAGTTTATCAGTCAGATTCATAGAGAATGGAGGAATTTTTAACTAACAAGTGATGGAGAATATTATGAAATGCAAAATGGACAATTTTAATTACATTAAATTGAAAAGTTTTTTTTATACAAAGCCAATTCAACCAAGATTAGGAGAAAAGTCAAAAACTGGGAAAGAATTTTTTTTTACAATCACTGTGTCAGATAAAAGTCTCATTTCTAAAATATATAGAGAATAGAGCCAAATTTACAAGAATACAAGATATTGCCCAATTGATAAATGGTCAAATGATATGAACAGGCAGTTTTCAGAGGAAGACATTAAAGTTATCTATAGTCATATGAATAAAATGCTTTAAATCACTATTGATTAGAGAGATGCAAATCAAAAGAACTCTGATGTACCACATCACACTTATTCAGATTGACTAACATGACTAAACAGAAAAATGATAAATGTTGGAGAAGATGTGGGAAAATTCGAACACTAATTTGTTGTTGGTGGAGTTGTGAGCTGATCCAACCATTCTGCAGAGCAATTTAGAATTATACCCAAAGGGATATAAAAATGTGTATACCCTTTGACCCAGCAATAGCACTTCTAAGACTGGATCTTAAAGAGATCATAAAAATAGGAGAAGGACCTACACTTATAAAAAATATTTATAGCAGCTCTCTTTGTGATGGTCAAGAATTGGAAATTGAGGGGATTGCTATCATTAGTGGAATAACTGAACAAGTTATTCTCAATCTACCACTTACTACCTATGAAAATTTCCACAAATAACACAACTTCCATGCCTCAGTTTCTTCATTTGTGGAATGAGGAGGAAAGGCAAGATGACTTCTTTAGTATCTCCTATAAATAAATATATTATCTATATTTGTCATTAAGAGTTTTAAAATAAAATAATGTATAAAACATAAATGAGTTAGTAATTTTCACATAAGACCAAATGTGATAAATAAGATAATGAGAATATTAGACAAATTTCTATGAAAGTTTGAGAGCTGAAAAAAGCACTTTGAGGTGGGGACATCAAAGAAAGCTTCATGGAGGAGGTGCTTTTTAATGCAAGACTTTAAAGAAAAGTATATCAATACCCAACATGCTATAGTGGTGAAAAGAGTTAATATGATTAAATCGGTTTTTTGGAGCAAAGTACGCCAAAACAGTTACCAGCTTTCTAGCAAAGATGTACCATCCAAATACCTTAATCTAGCAAAATAAGTGAAATTGTGAAGACCAGTCTACTGCTCATAAGCAATATCTTGCTTTTTTAGGTAATTCAGTATAACTCTAATATTTGTTGATTATCCTGGCCTAGATCATACCGTGTTTCCCTGATAATAAGACCTATCCCAAAAATAAGCCCTCCCCTTACTGTGTAAGTTTCCTCTAAAATAAGCCCTCCCCCGAAAATAAGCCCTGTTGAGATTGCTACTGTAGTGAAGGTGATCCCCTGAGCTACACGCTACATTATGGTACCCTCTGTATGCACCATCGCCCCCCCCCCCCGTGAAAAGCACACCACGCTCCGAGCTGCATCCAATCAGAGCTGCAGCAGTGAGCACGTCATCCTGTTCTTCCCCAGTGATTTGCTTATTGAATAAAGGTACATTTTTTGTTCACATTTACCTGTTTATTAAAATTGCTGTCAATGTACATTAAAATAAGCCCTCCCCTGAAAATAAGCCCTCTGGTGTTTTTCTGTCCAAAAAAATAATAAGACAGTGTCTTATTATCGGGGAAACACGGTAGTAGACAAGAGAAGAGTAGAGAAGGAAAGGTCAAAAAGAGGATAATAAGAAGCATTATATTTTGGTAATTAATTAGACTCAGAAAATACTACTCAGATTCCTTGTTTTGCCAATAAGTGACTCAAAATTTGATTGCTGTGCCATAAAAGCACAAGTTCTGATAAGTTTGACCAGGCAAGTTTGCCTTCAAGGAGAGTGTTCAAAGAAAACTGACTCTTTTACCCAAGAATCAACTGACATGATTTGAAATGGCTCTTCAATAGCATGTTGACAAACAGATTATGCATTATTTTACTAAAGTGAAACCATTAAACAAAGTGAAACAACAACAACAAAAATCTCTTATTCCCATATTTTCTCCAACTACTTTTATGGTGACTGTGGTGAAATTTAAAAAAAAAAGCAACTTAGGTATTAAAGTTTATAAAGCTTTGTGTACCATCAGTAGAAAAAGATAAACTAATGGCAATCTACCTGTTAAATCAGCCTTATGAAAACCAAACTGATCCATTAATATCATTTAATGACACTAATATCAGCATACATTGAGCAAATTATTCTGGAAGATCAAAGCAAATTATACTTAAAGAGAGAAAGAGGGTTAATAGGTTCAACTTGGAGAAGGCAATGAAGACATTGTAGCAAAAGACAATAAGAAATATCTTTGTGTGGGTAATTCAGTTGTCTCTCCTTGGAGTGTTCATGAAGAACATACACAGAAAAACCAATATGAAAATAATTGTACCTCATGTACAAACATTTGTTGCAGAGGATGAAGTAGAAAATATTCTACAAAGTACTTGAAAATTTCCTGAAAAAAAACCCCAAAACATTACCAGATAATTAGATATGCAAGGATTTCGATGTAAAATTGGACAATGAAAGGGGCTGTAAACTTTTTTAAAAACATGCTTTATGGTTAATACATTAAAAGGCCTAAATTTAGACAATTTACATATATAATGTTTGTAAATCACAAATTCTCTCTTCCAGAACATAGTTGGAAGAAATTGGATATAGAAAATACCAAAACATATGCAAATTTTGTATATATCCATAAGAGAGTAAGTGATCAGTTACTTAAAATAATGAGAAATTCATATCAGAATCAATTGTCTCGGTGCATTATAATCATCCTATACTTCTATAGCAATGGTGGTAGTGGCAGAAAATGGAACAAATAGTGCTAAAACATCACACAAGCCTTCAACATCTTTAAATATTAACTGAATTTTTGAACTATGAAAATGAGTTTAAACAAAATAATCAATATTTAATAAGAAAAAAAATTATAAATACATTATTTTTTTAAAAAGTGAATAAAAGTCACCCGAATATCTTTTAGAAAACATTAAAATGAATGAAGACAATGAATTTGTGTATTACTCTTGGGGGAGCAGCTAGGTGGCACAGTAGGCAGAATACTGGAGTTGGAGTCCAGAAGGCTTATCTGTATGAGTTCAAATCTGACATCTGATATTAGCTGTGTGATCCTGGGCAAGACTCTTAATTCTGTTTACCTCAGTTTCTCATTTATAAAAATGAGTTGGATAAGGAAATGGCAAATCACTCCATTATTTTTGCCAAGAATACCCCAAATGGGGTCACAAAGAGTCATATATGACTGAACAACAAATCACTTTCTTCCAGATGTTTAATTGGTATAACAATAATTGATATTAATATAACTGATATAAAGTATGTGCTTCATAAGTCAGATACTAAATGAGCTCAGTTGGATTTAGCCAGACAATACTTTATATCCTTGCTAAATGGAAAAAAAAAAAACATGGTAACCTAAGGCAACACTCTTTGGGAAAATCATTTTGAGAAGGAAAACAATAGAATAGCCTCACAAAATAATAAAAATTAATAGAAGTGAAATTAAGTATGCAGACAATCTGTATGAGAACTGTTTGTTGGACCACATAATTTAAAATTAAAACTGTATAAAGATGAAAAGAAAAAATAAACCACATTAAAAGTATACTAATATAAGCACAAGGAATATAACAAAAGGGATTCCAAACCAGTCTCTCCAAACCCTTGCCACTTAAACACCTAGTGGTGTAGTGGACAGAGTGCTGGACTTGGGACATAGGAAAATCTAAATTCAAATCAAGACTTAAGCATTGGCTAGTCCTGTGACCCTGGACAAATAATAACCTCTGATTGCTTCAGGTTCCTCAGTTGTAAAATATGTATAATAGTACTTATGTCCTAGAGTTATTTTGAGTACTAAATAAAATTTTATACAGTACTTAGATCAGTATCTGGCATACATCAAACACAATGAATGATTAATCCTTCTCTCTCCTACAGGTTCACAACCTTTCCATACCCTTATCTTGCTCTCATACAATGACTCATACTACAACGAATGCATAGCTAAGTGATATGAATTGAAACTTATTGTTGAAATATAAAGAATTTGGGGCAGAGCCAAGATGATGGCATAGAATCTGGAAAACTCCCTGTGCTCCCCCCCCCATAACCACCTCAAATACCTACAAAAATGACTCTAAACAATCTTTAGGGTTACAAAACCTACAAAGTGACAGAGAGAATCAAAACTCCCACTGAAGAGAGCCCAGCAGGCAGACAGGAAGGGTTCCTCAAAGCCAGCTGGGAGCAGAGCCCAGCCCCACGTGAGTCATGGTTTTAGCCCCAATGAGTCCCGACCAGCACAGGCTAGAGTCTCTTCAGCAGAGTGGATCACCAGCAGCTGTGGCAGTTTCTAAAAATATCAACCCATAGATGCCAAAGACAAAGTGAGAGGTGAGTGTAGACTTTGGGACCAGGAGTCCAGGAGTGCAATCTGGGCTCTGCCCCAGAAAAGAGAAGTGGCTGAGGTGTGGTGGCTGCTTCACAACTTCTGGCCTGCAGATTTTAGGGGGACCAAATAACCATACTGATGGGTAATCACTCTTGCTTTAACCTGCTTGGATCTGGACTGCTGTCTAGGGTGGAGTTCCTGTGGTGTGTGACCAGTGAGCCAGAGCATGTGGAGGCTTCAGAGAGGGCAGACAACTGTTAGCTCTGGTAGACGCGAAAAACCCCAGCGATTTGGGACAAAGCTCTCCTCTATGGTTCTACTGTGGCAAAACACTCAAAAGTCAAGTAATTTACTGGCAACATGAGCAAGCAAAGGAAGCAAAGCAAGCACAGAAATGCAATTTTGGATTCATTTTCTGGGGACAAAAAGGATCAAAGTATAGAACAGCAGGAAGACAATGAAGTCAGAACTCCTTTAACACAAGCTTCCAAGAAAAAAAAATGTGAATTGGTTACAAGCCGTAGAGGAGCGTAAGAAGGATTTTGAAAACCAAATAAGAGAAGTGGAGGAAAAAATGAGAAGAGAAATGGGAATGATGCAAGAAAATCATGAGAAGAGAGTAAACAACCTGACTGAAGAAAATAACACCTTACAAAATAGCCTAACTCAAATGGCAAAAGAGGCTCAAAAAGCCAATGAGGTAGGGCAAGAATGCCTTAAAAAGCTGAATTTCCCTGATGGAAAAAGAATATCCAAAGCTCACTGAGGAGAATCATCCCTTCAGAATTAGATTGGAGGAAATGGAAGCAAGTGACTATGACAAATCAAGATAATCTTAAAAACATCCAAGCATATGAAAAAATAGAAGGTATTGTGAAATATCCCATTGGGAAAACCGCTGACTTAGAAAATAGATCCAGGAGAGAGAATTTAAAAATTATTGGACCACCTGAAAACACAATGAAAAAAGGAACCTATAAATCATCCTTGAAGAAATTCTCAAGGAAAATTGCCCTGATGTTTTAGAACCATATGGCAAAATAGAGGTTGAAATAATCCATTGATCACCTCTTGAAAAAGATCCCCAAAAGAATACTCCTAGGAATATCATAGCCAGGTTCTGTAGTTCCCAGATCAAGGATAAAATATAACAAGCAGCCATGGAGAAACAATTTGAATATTGTGGAAACACAATCATGATAACACAGGATGTGGCAGCTTCTACACTGAGGGATCAAAGGGCTTGGAATATGATATTCCGGAGGTCAAAGGAGCTGGGATTAAAACCAAGAGTCACCTACCCAGCAAAACTGAGCATCATATTTCAGGGGAAAATTTGGTCATTCAGTGGAATAGAGGACTTTCAAGCATTCTTGATGAAAAAACCAGAGTTGAACAGAAAATTTGACATTCAGATACAAGAAGCAAGAGAAGCATGAGAAGGTAAACAGGGAAAAGAAAGCATAAGGAACTTTTCGAATTTGAACTATCTACATTCCTTCATGGAAAAATGGTAAGTTATTATGAAACTTTTTTCAGAATAAGAATAATTGAAGAGAATCTAAATGTGTATATGTATACATATATGAATATATACATACATAAATTTATATAGGAGGGTATATGGGTATATGAATACCTATGTGAGGGTGTGTATATATGTGTATAGGTATACATAGACAGAGGGCACAGGACCAATTTAATAGGAAGTTGTGATACTGAAAAGGTGAAATTGGGAGGTGAGAGAGGAATATCATGAGAAGAGATGGGGAGAGACAGAATGGAGTATATTGTCTCATATAGAAGAGGTAAGGGAAAACTTTTGCAATCGAGGGGAAGAACAGAAAGTCAAAAGGGAATGAGTCAATCTTATTCTCATTGAATTTGGCTTAGGAAGAACAACATAAACACTAATTGAATACACACACACACATATATTACATACAACTGGGAAATAAGATATACAAGAACTGGGGTATAGAGATCCATTTTGCCCCACTGGAAAGTCAGAGGGAGAATGTAGGAGGATATAAAAGAGCACAGATTGGGGGAGGGGTTATACAGTGGGATCAGTCTTTTGGGGTGTTGGGCAGGGGAAAAATGAGGAGAAAATGTGTAACTCAAAATCTTGTGAAAGTGAATGATGCAAAAAACTATTAAACATAAAATTTAATTAAAAAAAGAAATATGGATAGTCAATGACTGACAACTGACCCAAAAATTAATGTGGAGTGTAATTCATCAAAATTTGTGAGGTTAGCCAGCATTTTGATCATTTTTCTCTTTTGTATATAAATCTCTATATTTATGTGTAGGTAAATACACATACAAATATACATATATATATAAACACATATAATTTTGGATATTTATGCATGTATACACGAATATACATACAATATGGACACATAAAGCACATATGTGTTTATGTATGCATACATATATGTGTGCATAGTTATATGTATATGCACATACACATGTGTATATGTGTCTTGTAATTGCTTGCATTTGTGTGTGTGCCCATATGAATGCCTATGTTCATATGCATATGTGTACATATGTGTATGGGTGTGTAGGTGCATATGTGTATAAATGCAGGTGTGTGTGTGTATGACCTTGAAAGACCTATTTCATTGAATCCGTATTTGATTTTGGCCTACAAAAATATTTCTAAATTTGAGTTGATGAGCAGGCTCTAATTTGCATGAGTTTTCTAGCTACACTAACTGGAATAAGGGCTAACATAAAGAAATAGAAAGTTTTTTTTTGTTTTGTTTTGTTTGCTAAGGGAGAGTAAATACCAGGGTTTTTTATGTTTTAGCTACCCCAAAACTATGTCTCTTTTCCAATGCCCAACTTGATTGATCATACATTGTCAAAAATAATTTATTATTTCCTTATTCTTACCCATGGAGAGAATTGATACAAAACTAGAAATTCATGTCTAAAAAAAAACAATAAAATTTACATGTCTTCACTATTTTCAATTTTTGAACAGAATTTTTTTTAGACAAACATTAAGCAACACAACATAGAATACTTTTCAGATAAACTATATCTTTTTAAAAAATTATGCTTCCTTTGGCCAGAAATCAAATTTAAACCAACCATTTTCTTTTTTTTTTTATTTTTTTGGTCTATATTAATTTGGTTGTTTACTTTTAGTTTGCAAGATTCAGTTCCAAAATTCCTTCAGTTTCAAATATTCTCTCTTTCCCTCCCCTCCCTACCTATGGTGACTTATGATCAAGTATGGGATCTGTAAATACTTTTACATTAGACATTAGTCAGGTTATAAAAAAGGATTGTATCAGATGGAATGATCGATGTGAAAGAGAAAACAAATCCAAACAAGAAAAAGAAAAAGAGCATGTAGTGTGCTTCAATCTGGATTCAAACTCAGTTCTTTCTAGTTTTTTCTTGGGATGTAGACATCTCTCTACATCATGAGTCTTTTGGGGTTGACTTATAACCCTACATTGCTGAGAAGAGTCCAGTCTATCAAAGTTGGTTGTCAAACATACATGGAGTCTGTAATTGTGTACAAATTTCTCCTGGTTCTATTCTTCTCACTCATCATCAGTTCATATAAGCCTCTACAGGTAAATATGAAGTCCATCTACTCCTTGTTTCTTATACCACAACAGTATTCCACTACATTCATATACCACAAATTGTTCAGCCATTCCCCAATTGATGGGCACCTCCTTAATTTCCAATTCTTTGCCACCACACAAAGAGCTGCTATAAATATTTTTGTACATATAGTAAAGCAACCATTTTCAAGGTCAGACTCAAACATCACATCTTTCACATAACTTTCCTTGATCCCCAAAGCCAAATGTTATTTTTCTCCCTGCTCTGAAATCTTGCAGAAATTTGAGTTTTTATATTTATCACATAGTATTTCTATTCTATACTGACCTACATTGGTAGTCCTTTTCCTACTTTTGAAATATCTTAAAAGCAGAGAATATCCCCAATTTAACTTTGCATATTCCCTAGGATGGTGATTTTGCTCATAGTAGGCAAGTATCATCATCATCATCACCATTATCAATCATCATCATCATCTTCATTGTTATTGTTTGCATTTGTGTGTGAATCACCTTCAGTTTCTTATTGCACCAGGTAGTTGATGTTATTTTTATAAGTGCCTACTTCAAAGATGCAGATTGTAACATTTCAACTTATCTGTAAACTTCTAACCTATGTTAATATACTCAATATCCACCATGTCTACCATATGAATGTGGTTGAATGTGTCCACTTGTGCATTTATTTGTGGAGGAGAAAAGGAAAGAACTTCATACAACATTCTGGCGAACTTCTTCTAATTGTCTTGAAATTGACAAAATTTAAATCTAACACAATCTGTCCACCAGCTATTTTTGATTTTATTTATATATCATTACAGATATAGAGATACATGGATTTTTGGATTCCAAACCCTAATTTTATTGTTTAGAAAAATAAAGCTGAGAGAGTTCAAAGAGTTAATAAATAATACAACTTGAGATTTTAACTCTTGTCCTATAATTCCAAATCTAGTATTCTTTTCACAGGTATGCATGATGGCACCATTTTTTCTCCTTTAGTTACTTTGTTTAGCCTGATGTCCTTTTCGCCTCTTCTCCTATGCAAATTAGTCACATTTCACATCATTCACATTGTAGTCTATTCATGGCAGCATATGCCTCTCTATAATCTTTGAGATACTCTTCCAAGTGAGCAAATGAATGCTGTAAATTCCAGGTATGCTGGCTGACAAATTACCAAAATTCCATGTGTTCTCTTCCTTCTTTTTGAATTGTTTAATGTAAATACATATACATTGAGATATTGCTCCAAAGATTTTTCTAGCTAATATTCTATAATATTAAATTCGTTGAAGGTAACTTTTCCAACATTTCTTAATATTTAAATAGCAACTTTTATACTGAGGGATATTGCTAACTTTATAAATAATACTTTAAGTAACAAAATTTAAGATTCCTATGTTTTTAACACTTTTCCAAGTAAGGTTGGAAATATTCTAGCCTGTGCTTTTCCAAAACTTTCCTAAAGATATTGTAATGTTTAATATAAATCTTTCTATAAAAATATTTTTAGTATTTTTCACTCTGTGAAAAAAGGAATGTAAATGGATCTAGAATGTTGTTTCTTTAATGTGCTTTTCATTCAAATTATATTTGTTCTCTCATTATGGAAATGAGTGACAAGGAAATATTGGTATTGCTCATGTTCTAACTGATGAGATTATAATACAAATGAAAATATTCATTTTTGTTGAAAAAGAAACCCTTTATTTATCTGCAATATGTAGTCTAAATTGAGTTCTGAAAGAATAAAAAAAATTGTCTTTCATCATCTTAGATTCTGCTCTAGGAAAATTAAATATGACAGTAAACATAATGTTTAACCAAAATTGAGATTTTATCAGAGAATTAATTCTAAAGCGCCCTGAATCTCTGCAACAAAGTGAACAAAGAATAAGGTTTTGAGTTTGAAAGATCTGGGATCAAGTGCTGCTTCAGACACATATTAGTTCTATGACCCTGGGCAGTAAATTACTACCTCAGTGACCTAGGCAACTCTCAAAGACTAAGTTGAAAAGGTGCTGAATTGTATTAATAGAGGGAGTTTCCTCACCAGGAGTCTTCTTCACTGACTGAATCATGGGTTTTTAACACTCTACAACAAACAAATACTGAATGAATCCTTAGTAACATTATCACAGGTGGGCATAGTGGCATAGCAAATACATCACTAAGTTTAGAATCTGGAAGACTCATCTTTCTTCCAACATGACCTGAGAAACTTACTATTTGTATGACTATGGACAAATCACTCTTCCCTGTTTGCTTCAGTTTCTTCATCTTTAAAATGAGCTAGCAAAGGAAATGCAAACCATTCTAGTATCTTTGTCAAGTAAACTCCACAATGGGGTCATGAAGAGTTAGAAATGACTTAAATGATTAAACAACAAAAATCACAGATATTCCCTGTCCTGCTACAAATTATAACACAGTAACATTCCTGTAAACTAAAAAAATTCTTGTTCATATCTTTTTAAGTCCTTTAAAGATCTTTCTTCCTTTGATTTGAAAAATATTATATAGATATGAAAACATTTTTATTTATCACTCATTAAATAACTAACCTTCCATTATTTCCAGCCATTCATGTATTTACTTTTTAAATTTTAGACAAATACTAAAACTTAAATACATGATAAGAAAAGAAAAAGAAACATTATAAGCTTGAATGTAAAATAAGAAAAGAAAAAAAATGTCATGTGTCCAGCAGAACCTAATAGAAGATTCAAAATATATAGTAATTGCTTATCATTTTATTCCTCCCTTATGCTTCTATTCTCCTAAATCTAAACACTCTTGTATACCCCTTTTACCTATTTTGCCCCCTCCTCTCTAAATCTCCCTTCTTTATCCTCCCTTTCCCCTAAATCTGAATGCTCTTCTATATCCCCGTTTTAGTCTATTCCCTCACCCTGCCTTCTAAAGATTTCTCCTTAATCCTCTCTCTCCTCCCTATCCCCTTAGAGTTTTATTTTTTTACATTTAGAAGACTTCTATACTCTTCTAGGTGTATATTTATTTTTTCTTCTTAAACCCATTGTGATAGTAATGGCAATTAAAGATTCCCCTGTATTGGCTTGGTTTTCAAATTGATTGTATTAAAACCCAGAGTTTGTTAATCCCACCTGTGGGATGGGCTTGTTGATGTGAAAAGAAAGTCCTGAAGTGGGAGGAGCTGGTGACGTAGATTTGGAGAGACACTGGAGAGAGGCGGAAGATCTTTTTTGGAAGCAGCACCTCGTGGAGAGAGAGAGAGACTAAGAGGATTGCTGGTGGCCGCTTTGAATTGCCCTGGACTTTTGAGACCTGCCCCCTGAGCTGCCAAGGACTGAGGAGACATGGCTGTTTTGCTGGTACTTTGTCTGTCTGTTTTGATGTTATTTTGCCAGATTTGTCCACTGGTGAAAGACTGTCCTGTTGAAGAAGTCCTGGAACCTGGCATTTGGTTAAGAAGGCCTGAGACTGTCCTGCAGACAGAGAGTGAATACTGTCCACTGGTGAGGGACAGTACTGTTGTTGTAGGGGTCTGGAGACTGTCCTGCAGACAGAATGAATACTGTCCACTGGTGAGGGACAGTACTGTTGTTGCAGGGGTCTGGGAGCCTTTCTGTTGGTTCAGAAGCCCTGAAGAAGGATTTTCTTGTTGTATGTTTACAGAAATCCTGGGAGAGGGCTTTGTTAATGTGTTCAGGGGTTCTAGGGCTGTTCTACAGACAGAGGATAAATTCATGAAGGGACTGGCAATGTATCTTATGGCCTTGCTAAGCCTTGTCTCTCCAGGAACTAAGATTGCTGAGAACTTGCCTCGTGTCAAGATGAAGAAAAGACCTCCATTTGGGTATTAAGTGCTGTGTTTAAACTTGATGTAACTCTGGGGTAGATTCAATTGTGATCCAGGGGTGGGGAACTTTTGACCTTTTTGTGTTCTATGGTTGAGCAAATGAATGTATTTTACTTATGTTTGGAAACTAATCTCCATTTGAGAAGAGGGGCTTTGTGGTGGACTTAATTAAGGTATAGCCTAGGGGTGGAGAAGTATTTGGAACAGAGACTTTGTAATTGATTGAATGATTGGAAAGTCCTGGGGTGGGGTAGGCCTTGGAGATTATTTAATCACACTTAGTAAATGCTGTATTTTGAATGATGTCATGTTTTGATCTTCTCTGTTCTGGGTTTGTTACTGAATAAAATAGAGAGCACCTATGCTGGTATTTTGAAGCTGGGAAGTTGCCTTTCCTTGGTATTACATTACACCCATTCACAATGAAAGTAGGTTTCCAGAACAAACAGACACCTCCCCCATCTAATTACTCTAATGGTTCTTACTCTTCCACCTCATTTGTATAGTATAATTACTCTTTTAGCTTTTCTTGAATGCTTTTACTTTTTAAAGCTGTATCATACTTTGGTCTACCTCAATCTTTCTTATAAGCTACCTACTTACTAGTGACAATCTTAGACATAGGTTTTACATGTCCCATACATAAAAGGTAAACATTCTATCCTTATTTAGTCCATTGTAATTGGTCATTGATATGTACCTTATATTTCTCTTGGCTCTAAGATATCAGAACTATTGAGCTGAGGTTTTGTTTTGGGGGGTTTTGTTTTTTAACAGAGTCCTGAAAATATGAGAATTGATCAAATATCCATTTTTTCCATTCAAAATTATGGTTAGCTTTGCTGGGTATGATATTTTGAGGCAGAGACCATGTTCTTTTGCTCTTAGATACATAGTGTTCCAAGACTTGTGATCTTTTATGGTGGCCAACGCTAGTTCTTTTATGATTCTAATTGTGATACCATCATATATAATTTTTTTTCTTGTTGCTCATAATATTTTATCCTTGATTTGGGGATTTCAGAATTTAACTATAATATCCCTGTGAGTTTTCCTTGTAAGATCCTTTTCAGATGGTGATTGGTGGAGTTTTTTTTTCCTATTTCTATTTTCTCCTCTTGTTCTAATGCTTTAATACAATTTTCATTAAGTATTTCATTCTTTTTTTGATCAAAACTTTGAGGTAATCCAAATATTCTTTTTGTTTTCTCCTCTTGATCTTTTCTCTAGATCCATTGTTTTTTCTTGTGAGATACTTCACATTCTCTTCTATTTTTCATTATATATGTGTGAATACATATATTTATATATATATATGTTTGTATGTGTGGATATATGAATATATAATTGTTTGACTGCTATCATAATCTTCTTTCTTTTCTAGTATTATTCTTATTTTTCTTTATAATTTTTTCTCAATCTCTCTCATTTGATTTTTGTAATCTTTTTTATATTCTTCAATGAGTTCTTTTCAGGCAGGTGACCATTTGACATTGCTCTTTGTGGCAGAAGAGGGTTTCTTTGTTTCAGTATCCTCCTCTGAAAATGGACCCATTTATTCTCTATTTCTAAAGTAACTCTCCATGGTTGAGTTCTTTTTCCCTTTGCCTGCACAATTTTTTTTGGTAAAAATTAATATTTATAATTACCTCTAGTCCTGCAGTATAGGGGATGGTCTCTTCTCCTTACAAGATCATATTGTTTTATACCTGTGGAACCTGGACAGTATACCAGCAACATACCAGGAAACTGGATAACTTCCATTTGAATCATTTTAGGAATATTCTGAAGATCCTCTGGAAGGCCAAGGTACCAGATGCTGAGGTCAATAGTTAAACTAAACTGCCAAGCATTCAAACTCTGCTTCAGAGACTGCAACTCCTATAGGCTGGCCATATTGTTTGAATGCAAGATGTATAGTTGCCAAAATACTATTATATGGAGAACTCATACAGGGCAAGTGTTGATATGGTGGTCAGAAGAAGTGATAAAAGGAAACTCTCAAGGTCTCTCTTAAGAATTTTGGAATTGATTGTGTGAAATGGGAGACACGGGCACAGGACCACTCAACATGGTGTGCCCAAATCAGAGAAGGTGCTGCATCTATGAGCAAAGTAGAATTGAAACAGCTCAAAGGAAATTCAGAATGCACAAATTTATAGTATCCACTACAAATGTCCATAGCCTAGGCAGCTTTCCAAACCAGCCAACTCTAGGATTTGCTACTCAGTTAAGTAACTTGCTGCTTGTTAAAGTGGACCCTAGTCTGGAGGTGTTTACTCTTCACATGGAAGAAATATAGTCCTGCCTAAGATTTTTCTTCATGACTTCTCTGATTGACCCAAGAAGACTCCTGTTATTTCCCTGTTCTATGTTCACCCAGAGGTGGTCCTTTATCACTTTTGTGTAGGAAAAAGTTGAGTGCTTGATATTTTCTGAGGTACTCTACCATCTTCCCACAATCCACTATCCATTCACATCTTTAATTCAGTATTCATTTAACTTTTCATTTTCTTTTCATGTTTGGCTGTATGGTGCAGATTAATTTTATTCATCATTGGATGGTAGTTGCAAAAAAACATGTCTAACAATAACAGTGCAAACTGGGAGCTTTTCTATTGTTATGTGATTGCATGTCTACATATGGAACATAGGAAAACATTAAATTAGTGATTCAATATTAAATTATTCTACTTAAACATTTTATTAAATAATGCAGAAAGCATAGCATAATGCACGAATGTCTAAATTTGGAGTCAGAAAATAAAGTCTAAGCCTTGTCTCTTACACAATATGGGTGAGCCATTCAATATTTCAGTTCCTTTTAAAATTCCCTAACATGTTTAGCTACATACTAATTTCAAATCTACATTTAAAAAGATAGTTTACACACTAGGATTTCTCTAAATTGATAAAATAATAGATTAGAATTAATAAAAAATATACACATAAACACTCATACATGTATGGGTTTATGTGTGTACACATGCATATATGTGTGTGTATATATGTATGTGTGCTGCACAGCTAGGTGGCACTGTGGATAGACTCCTAGGCATAGGGTCAAACCTGGCTTCAGACACTTAGTAGCTATGTCATCCTGTGCAAGTCTCTTCATCCTGTTTGCCTCAGTCTCCTCATCTGTAAAATGAGCCTGAGAAGAAAATGGTAAACCACTCCAATATCTTTGCCAAGAAAACCTCAAAAGGTATCAGAAAGTGTTATATATGACTGAAAAATCCCTGAACAAAATGTGTATTGTGTATGTATACACACATATATACACATACTTCATCAAAAAAGAGTTTCTGAGACTTAAAATAGATTTCAAATTCAGAGTTTATATAGTATAATATCTGAATTGGATCTACTTCTTCAAAGTCTTCAAGTCTCTGAAAATTATGGTACAGTGAGTGTTAAAGAGAATCTACTATCAAGTAAGGCAGGCAGTTCTACTTCTGGATAAATTATTTTGTTATTTTAGAAGAAATTTTCCCTATTGTGCTAGATTGTTCCCATAGTACACACACCCACACACACACACACAGACACGTATGTATCTATGCTGCTGCTCTTAATAAAGATTTTAGACTTGCTGGATATATCTCCCCATCTTACCACTTGACAGATTGCTTAGATTTCAAAGAATTTCATACTTTGATATATGAGAAGCAGAACGGTTTGGAGTAAAAACAAGGAATTGCAGACAGAGTACTAGATTTGCAGCCAGAATATGAGTTGAAATCCTGCCTCAGAAGCTACCTACCTGTGACTAAACTTTCCTTACCTGATCCTTACAAGGATCAAAAGGTATGAGTTGACTAAAGCATAGCCCATGGACATAACTAGATTCAAGGAATAATATACTTTAGAATAGGGATTTTTTCTTTAAATTTGAGAAAGTTTATCTATATACAAATGTATGTATGTATTAGAAGTTAGTGTGGATGATATCGAGATATGAATCAGAGAGAAGGATTAAGAGTCATGTGCTGAAGTCATTGAGGAAGATGTTAGGTAAATAGATTCGGAGCTGGAAGGGACCTCAGAGGTCAATAGTCCAAACTCCTCATATTATAGACAAGGAAAATGAGGTCCATGGATGTTAAGATTAAAAGAGTGTACATATGCAAAGAGTCAAATGTATGCACAAATGTATTCACAAAACATACCATTTTAATATACAAATGTATATTCTCAATTATATATATATGTGTGTGTGTGTGTGTGTGTGTGTTCATTTTTTTCACATGGAACATCGTATTATGTGGTTGATGGATAAATTTTAGGATGTCTATGAAAGCAGATAGGATAAAAATTTCATTATTTCAATATAAATTGTTTTCTTTGTACTCCTATATATTTTATCTAATGTATTTAAAATATTTTTTTCTGATTACTTGGGATCTATAGGCTTCACTAGATTGAGAATGGGATCCATGACCCCAAACATGGTTAAGATCCCCTCTTTTTACAACATATCTCCTAGGGGTCTTTTCAAGTGGCATTCATAATCATTTGGGCAGCTTTAAGTGGAATCTGGAGCACACATCATTATTATTTTCCACAAGAAACATAAAATCATCCCAAAAGCAAAACAAAATAACAAAAATAAACTATCTCTAATAGCCTTAGTTGGTTTCCCCCCCCCCCCGTAATCCTGAGTCATATATATATTTGTCAGAGGAGAAATATTTTATGGAAGATGTTATCTTTTCATAATCTTGCCTCAATATCAAGTCAAAGAAATAGGTGAATTTTCTGTTTTTATATTGCCACAGGTAATTGAAGTACTGCATGTATATATGTATATATGTAGGTGTGTGCATGTGTGTAGTTTTCCATTTGATTTCTTGTACCTGAGGAAGGAAATTTGATTGTAATAATTTTCCTTTATTTTAACAATAAAATATGCATAATATAGGATGGCAGTTTTTGGTTTTTAAGCAATTGGAGTTAAGTAACTTGCTCAAGGTTACCATGGCCAGTTATTTCTGGGTGTGGTGCTGAGTATTGGAGCCCGGGATTCGATCTCCAGGTCATCCCAACACTGGAGTTGGTGCTCTTACACGCTGTGCTACCTGGCTGCCCCAGGATGGCACTTTTAATAATTATATGTATCCTAGTCTAGCATGGAGAATGATACTTGGTTGGTGAAAAGTTTAGCCTTATCTACAAAATGTCAGTAGTTATGCATATGTTCATATTATTATATCAATAGGAAACAAAAGTATGAAGAGTTCAGAAATGTGGTTATACATTTTATGAACTGATTCAAAGGAGACAAGTGAGAAAGAAGAATTTAAGTTTGTCAGGTACTGTGCTAATTATTTTACAACTATTTATTTTATTAGGCCCTCACAATTATCCTGTGAAACAGGTGTTAAAATCATCATTTTATATGAGAATAAAAGAAAACAGAGATTAAATGACTTTCCAGCTTCCACAGTATCTAAGACCAGATCTAAACGTGTCATCACAACTCCGTATTCGTTCTCTATTCAATGCACCATAGGACTGTCCAAAGCATAGTGAAAGAAACGCCAAAAAGATCTATATACACATTAACTATAACGACAAAAAAGAAAACACTAAAGGGAAGTTAAGCTCTGAATAATTCTCTCTCACTCTCTCTTTCTCTCTCTCTCTCTCTCTCTCTCTCTCTCTCTCTCTCTCTCTCTCTGTCTCTCTTTCTATCTATCTATCTATCTATCTATCTATCTATCTATCTATCTATCACTAGCTAGATCTTTGAAGAGAGATAAATATTCTTCCTCCTTTATCAGAGAAAGGTGAGGATAGGTGACAGAATATTGTTTATACTGTCAAAACATTTTCTAAGACAGATGTTTTTGCTTTGTCATAATGAGCATTCATTTATGGAAAGTTACTTTTATGTAAAGATAAAATATCATCAGAATAAGTTTTGGAAATAAATAGTTTTAGAAATAAAACTATAATCCTTCCAGTATTAAATCTATAATTTTATCTAAGAATTCATAAAGAGACAAAAAATGGATTCTACTGGCTATGATTTCTCAAATAGTATTCCTAAAATGATATGATTATTTGATTCAAGAAATGTAGCAATCTCCATATTTTTACCAAACAAAACATAATTTCTTAAGTCTAGTTGTCAAGACTAAAATCTAGTTCCAAATTACATTTCCATCTTACTATTTCCATTTATATATGCTATACTTCAGCTAAAATAAAATATTATTTTATCTTCCTTCAACATACAATTCACCTAACAAATATTGCACAATGCCTTTCCAAATGGCACCCTTTATAATATATTTTTCTTCCTTGAATTTCTCATACTATTCTGTTGATATCTATTTAATGAAAATATAAAAAAAAAACTTTTATTACAGGTGCTTATGCTTTTAAGTTATTCTCCATTGACATACTATAAATTGTAATAAATGATAAAAGCACAGGGATTATTTCTTGATTCATCTTTATATCTTTCAGACCTAGAACAGTGAAATAGACATAGTTGATATTTAATAAATATTTATTTAATGCTAACATGCCTATAGTTCTATATCTCTAAATGTTTACATTGAGAAAATAGAGAAACAAGAGAACAACCAATTGGGCATGCAACAACGACAACAACAAAAAAGATAGAAAAAGAACAACTTAAAAATGTCAAATAGAACAACAAATTATAAATTTTGGCTCCCTATGCCAACATGGATATAGCATTTTCTTCGACACATGGCATTTTTCTTGGATTTTTCAATCAAGATTTGTTCTGTAATATTGAAGAGATCAATTTGGAGAGGGGGTTTTTTTGGTTCATTTTTATTGTGGTTGTTTGTTTATGTTTTGCTTTTTTTACCCTCTTGGGGAGGATTGAGTTCCCTATTCTTCTTGCTGTTGCTCTAACAGCTTGGTTCTGCCTTCTTTTTTTATAACTTTAAATTATAACTCCTTAGGAAAAAAATGCCATACTTTTCCTTTTCCTATGGGGCTTCTCCTAGTGCTGGATACATTTCAGGTGGTGAGTAAATAATTGTTTGATTGTTTCTAAAGTATGGACTGGGCTCTTTCCTTCCTTCCTTCCTTCCTCCCTTCCTCCCTCCCTCCCTTGCTTACTTCTTTCCTTCCTTCCTTCCTTCCTCCCTTCCTTCTTTCCTTCCTTCCTTCTTTCCTTCCTTCTTTCCTTCTTTTTGAAGGAAAAACACATTATTTTAAAAATTACATAGACATAAATATAAAAATGTATTAAGAACCTACTGCACTGAGGATTATAGTAGGCACAGTTAAAGACACAACTTTTAGATAAGATTTAATTCTACTCTCAGTGAATGGGGATAAGACATTCACTTAGGTGGCACAGTGGATAAATCACTGGGCTTGGAATCAGGAAGACTCATCTTATCAGTTCAAATACAGTCTCAGATACTTACTAGCTGTGTGATCTTGGGCAACTCACTTTAGCTCATCCATCAAATTAAATGGAGAAGGAAGTGGAAAACCCCTCCAATATCTTTGAAAAGGAAAGCCTAAATGTGGTCATGAAGAGTAAAAAATTACTGAAATGTCTCAACAGGGGATAAGACAGCAGGGCATATTATTACATAACATTACTTTAGTCTGTAGGAGACAATAATTTGGGCAGGTTAGGTTACCTGTCTTCAAGTATGTGAAAAGTGATCAGGTATAATAAGGAATAGGTTCTTTCTACTTGGCCAGAGAAGACAACTAAGAGCAATGGGAGAAAATAGGTAGGCAGATTCAGGCTTGTTACCAGTATCAAAAATGTAAAGGGTGAATTCACCACTAATAAAGAGGAAATTAAAAGAATAATTAGAAATTATTTGCCTGACTGTATGCCAATGAATTTGATAATTTTCATGAAATGGGTGAATATTTATAAAAATATAAATTGCTGGGGTGGCTAGGTGGCACTTATTGCTACTGTTGCTCAATATGGTACTAGAAATGTTAGCTTTAGCAATAAGAGAAAAAAAAACGAAGGAATTAAAATAGGCAAAGGAGAAGCTAAGTTATCATTCTTTGCAGATGATACAATGATATACTTGGAGAATCCTGGAGGATCAAGTAAAAAACTGCTTGAAATAATAAACAACTTTTGCAAAGTAGCAGAATAGAATATAAACCCACACCAATCATCAGCATTTATATATATATATATATATATATATATATAATATATATATATATAAAACAAACCCCAACAGCAAGAGATAGACATAAAAAATCCATTTAAAGTTACTAAAGAAATTATAAAATATTTGGGAGTCTACCTGCCAAAACAAACCCAGGAACTATATGAGCACAATTACAAAACACTTTCCACACAAATAAGGCCAGATCTAAATAACTGGAAATACTTCAATTGCTCATGGGTAGGGCAAGCTAATGTAACAAAAATGACAATTCTAACTAAATTTATTTATTTATTCAGTGCTATGCCAATCAAACTACCAAAAATTATTTTATAGAGCTAGAAAAAATAATAACAAAATTCATGTGGAAGAAAAAAAGAACTAAAATGTCCAGGGAATTAATGAAAACTAATGTTAGGGAACGTGGCCTAGCCACACCAGATCTTAAATTGTATTATAAAGCAGCAATCATCAAAACTACTTGGTACTGTCTAAGAAATACAAGGGTAGATCAGTGTAATAGGTTAGATACACAAGACACAGTAATCAATGGCTATAGCTATCTACTCTTTGACAAACTCAAACACCCCAGATTCTGGAACAAGAACTCATTATTAGAGAAAAACTGCTGGGAACACTGGAACTAAAAAATAGTATGGCAGAAAGTGGATATATACCAACACCTGACATAAACCACAACAAAATCCAGGTGGATATATGACTTAGAAAAAAAAAAAAGGTTGACACTATAAGCAAATCAGGGGAACAAGGAATATTGTTATCTGACAGATTTATTGAGAATAGAGGGATTTATGACCAAACAAGAGATGAAGTATGTTTTGAAATGCAAAAGGGAAAACTTTGATTACATAAAACTGAAAAGTTTTTGTATAAACTAATCCAATGCAAACAAAATTAGGAGGGAAGCAGAAAAATGGAAAAGAATTTTTACAACCAGTGTGTCTGAAAAAGGTGTAATTTCTAAAATATTTAGAAAACTAAGTCAAATTTACAAGAATACAAGTCATTCCCAAATGATAAGTGGTCAAAGGACATGAAAAGGCAATTTCCGAGGAAAAAATTCAATCTCTCTATTGTCATATGAAAAACAAATGCTCTAAATCCCTTTTGATTAGAGAGACACAAATCCAAAAAAATCTGAGGTACCACATCACATCTAACAGATTGGCTAACAGGAAAAATACAGGAAAATGATAAATGTTGGAGAAGATATGGGAAGACTGATTCATTGTTGTTGGAGTTATGAAATGAATCAACCATTCTGGAGAGCAATTTGCAACTATGCCCAAAGAGCTCTATAAATGTGTATGCACTTTTTACCCAGCAGTATTGCTTCTAGGACTGTATCCCAAAGAGATCATAAAATGGGAAAAGGAACCACATGTACAAAATTATTAATAACATTTCTTTTTGTGTTGGTCAAGAACTGGAAATTGAGGGGATGTCCATCAATTGGGGAATGGCTGAAAATGTGGTATTAAATGTAATGTTATGCTATTGTGTTATTAGAAATAATGAACAGGCAGACTTAAGAAAAACCCTGAAAATATGTACATGAACTAATGCTGAGTTAAGTGAGCAAAACCTGGAGAACATTGTACACAGTAAGAGCCACAGTATGGGATGACTGACTTTGATGGACTTAGCACTTCTCAGCAATGCAAGGACCTAAATCAATTCCAAGGGACTTATGGTAGAAAATGCCATTCACATCCAGAGAACTATGGAGTTGGAATGCAGAACAAAGCATATTATTTTTCTTTTTTTGTTGTTCTTTTTTTACTTTCTCATGGTTCCTCCCCTTTGTTATAATTCTTCTATACAACATGAGTAATGTGAAAAAAATATTTCATAGGAATGTGTGTGTAGAGCCTATTTCAGAATGCATGCCATCTTGGGGAGGTGACAAAGGAGGTAGGGGGAGAAAATTTAAAAGTTGTGAAAGTGATTGATGAGAACTGAAAATAAATTAATCAACTTTAAAAAAATTTAGGCTTGCTATTAGAACAATCTTCCTAACATTTAGCAATTAAAACAAAGAAATGGACCAAAAAAAAGAGAGGATGGGAGATGAGCTGCTTTGGGGAGTAGTGAATTCTTTATGACTAGAATTTTTAAAATATGAATGACCCTCTAACAATATATTAGGAATTATTTTTTTAGAATAAATTTCCTTCACCATAATTTCTAAATCTAAGATTATATTATTCTTGTATTTGAGATTGCATAAATAGTAACTCAAAAAATTAAAATAAAATGGAAGGAAGAAGGAAGTTTTGGGAGAAGATAAGACATATTCAAAAAATATTAAGTTCAATGTGCCAAAGTATCCATATGGAGCTGGGCATGTGAATCTAGGGCTCAGAATTGAGGTTAGGATCAAAGTAGAGATTTGGCAGTAATCTGTGGAAAGCTGGTGGTAGAAGCCATGGAAATGAATGATAATATAAATGGAGATAGAATTAGGAGAAAATAGAAGAGTACCAAGAGTTAATTTTTTATGGAATATCGGCATTATTAGGTTGGGAAAATTATGAGTAATTGGAAGAGACATTAAAGATGTATTATAAAACAAAAAAGGATTGTAATAGTGTTATGCCTCTGAGGTCAGAGGATGAAAGATCATGAAGATGAGAGAATAAGGTGTGAGAGAATGATGGTCAAAGATATAGATGAAGATGTATTATGAAACATTGGACAGTATCTCTGATAAGGGCCTCATTGTTTTTTAAAAGGCAGCTATTTATTTCCTCCAAAAGAAATGCTAAATATATCTGTCTCATAAACATGTATGACAAAAACAGTTTCAGGAAGCAATAATAATAATAACATAATTACTGTTCCATCATATCATAGTAGGTTCGTTTTTAAAAAATCAAGACAGGACAGGATTTATAGGACTACTAAATACACATTTTATATATCATCCAACCCTACACTGCTCAAATATTTTCCTTTAGGTGCATGTCTTTGGCAACCCAGACCATTCTTTTTTTATTTTAAGGGAGGAAGTGAGGACCACGCTTCCTTCTAGGAATAAATTTTATCTATGTATCTATGTATCTATGTATCTATGTATCTATCTATCTATCTATCTATCTATCTATCTATCTATCTATCTAT
>NW_027186320.1:9901847-9904139 GCF_028583685.1 Petaurus breviceps papuanus
TATCTATCTATCTATCTATCTATCTATCTATCTATCTATCTATCTATCTATATCTGTCTGTCTGTCTACGTATTTATTATCTTTACTAATTTGTATTTTTACTTTTAGTTTACAAGATTCAGTTCCACAATTCCTTGAGTTTCAAATTTTCTCCCCCTCTCATCCTTATTCCCTCCCCCATGGAAGCATGCAATCAAGTATAGGATCTGCAAATATTCCCACATTAGACATTAATCAGGTTATAAAGAAGTATTGTAATGGATGGAATGGACAATGAGAAAGAGGAAATAAAACCAAACAAGGAAAAGAAAGAGAGCATGTAGTTTGCTTCAATCTATATTCAAGCTGTTCTTTCAAGTTCTTTCTCGTAATGTATTCATCTCTCTCCATCACGAGTCTTTTGGAGTTGTTTTAGAACTCTACATTGCTAAGAAGAATCCAGTCTATCAAAGTTGGTCATCAAACATACATTGTGTCGGTAATTGTGTACAAATTTCTCCTGGTTCTGCTTTTCTCATTCAGCATCAGTTTGTACAAGCCTCTCCATGTAAATATGAAGTCCATCTGCTCCTCATTTCTTATATCACAATAGTATTCCATTACATTCATACACCACAACTTGTTTAGCCATTCCAATATTGATGGGCATCGCCTTAATCTCCAGTTCTTTGCCACCACAAAAAGAGCTGCTATAAATATTTTTATACATATGGGTCTTCCTCTCACTTCTATGATCTCTTTGGGATACAACCCTAGGAGTGATATTGCTGGGTCAAAGGGCATGAAATTATTTATAGTCCTTTGGGCATAGTTGCAGATTGCTCTCCAGAATGGTTGAATCAATTCACAATTCCACCAAAAATGAATTAGGGTTCCAATTTTTCCACATCCTCTCCAGCATTTGTCATTTTCCTGTTTTCTCATCTTAGCCAATCTGAGTTGTAAGATGTGGTACTTCATAGTTTTTTCGATTTGCATTTCTATGATCAATAGTGATTTAGAGCATTTTTTCATATGCTTGAAGATATCTTTAATTTCCTTCTCTGAAAACTGACGGTTCATATCCTTTGACCATTTATCAATTGGGGAATGAGTTATATTCTTATAGCCTTGTCTCAATTATCTGTATATTTTAGAAATGAGTCCTTTATCAGAGACATTGGTTGTAAAAATTCTTTCCCAATTTTCTACTTCCCTCCTAATCTTGGTCATATTGGCTTTGTTTGTACATAAACTTTTCAATTTAATGTAATCAAAATTATCCATTTTGCATTTTATAATGCTCTATATTTCTTGGTTGGTCATAAAGTCTTCCCCTCTGCATAAATCTGACAGGCAATTTATTCCTTGCTTTCTGAGATTGCTTACAGTATCAGCCTTTATACCTAGATCATGCACCCATTTAGACTTGATTTTGTTAAAAGGCTTTAAATAATGTCTATGCCCAGTTTCTGCCATACTATATTCCAGTTTTCCCAGCAGGTTTTGTCAAATAGTGAGTTCTTAACCCAAAAACTGGGGTTAAAGGCCTCATTTCTAAATATATAGAGAGAACTTAGTCAAATTTAAAAGAATACAAGTTATTGCCCAATTGATAGTCAATGAATATGAACAAGCAGTTTTCAGATGAACAAATTAAAGCTATCTATAGTCATATAAAAAAGCTCTAAATCACAATTGATTAGAGAAATGCAAATCAAAAGAAGTCTAAGATACAACATCACACTTATCAGATTGTCTAAGATGACAAAATAGGAAAATAATAAATGTTGGAGAGAATGTAGCCAAACTGGAACACAATACATGAGCATTCTGGAGAGAAAATTGGAACTATGCCCAAGGGGCTATAAAAATGTTCATAACCTTTGGCCCAATAATACCCCTTCTAGGACTGAATCCCAAAGAGATCATACAAATAGGAAAAGTATTTATAGCAGCTCTTTTTGTGGTCACCAAGAACTGGAAATTTAGGAAATGCCCAGCATTTGGTGACTGACTGAACAAGTTGTGATATATGATATTGTTTTATAAGAAATGATGAGCAAAAATACTTTAGAAAAAAACTGGAAAGACTTTACCTGAAACTGAGTGAAGTGAGCAGAACCAGGAGAGCAGTGTACACAGTAACATCCACAATGTGCAATGCCTAACTCTGATAGACTTATCTCTTCTTAGAAATGCAAGAATCAAGGAGAACTTCAAAAAACTCATGATGGAAAATGCTGTCCCAATCTAGAAAATGAACAATTTACTCTCTCTCTCTCTCTCTCTCTCTCTCTCTCTCTCTCTCTC
>NW_027186320.1:9904239-9914897 GCF_028583685.1 Petaurus breviceps papuanus
TCTCTCTCTCTCTCTCTCTCTCTCTCTCTCTCTCTCTCTCTCTTCTTTCTCCTGGTTTATCACATTGGTTCTAATTCTTCTTTACATCATGACTAATGTGAAAACAGGTACAATATGAATGTACATGTAGGGCTATGTCAAATTACTGCCATCTTGGGGTGGGATGAAGGGAAAGATGGGGAGAAAATTTAGAAGTCAAAATCCTATGGAAGTGAATGTTGAAAACTAAAAATAAATTAGTTAATTAAAAATAAAAAAATATGACAAATTCAATATATATAGCAATTGGGGTTAAGTAACTTACTTAAGGTTACACGGCCAGTTATTTCTGGGTGGGGTGCTAAGTATCAGAGCCTGGATTAGATCCCCAGGTCATCCCGACACTGGGGCTGGTGCTTTTACTCGCTGAGCCACCTGGCCACCCCTAAGCAATTGGGGTTAAGTAACTTGCTCTAGGTTACACGGCCAGGTGTCTGGGTGGGTACTAAGTGTCTGAGCCCAGATTCGCTCACCAGGTTAATCCAACACTGAGGCCGGTGCTCTTACTCGTTGTGCTACCTGGCCACCCCACAAGAGGTATATATTGATCTCCTTTGGCTTTACTTTATAGTATCTGGAAGAATATTTCTGTCTCCCTCAGAAATTGAATTTTAATTGTATCAAAAAATAAATATCAAGGAAAAATAAATGATAAAGTGATTTTTTTAAATGGAGAAATGGGGGCAGCTAGGTGGCACAGCAAATAGAGCACTGGCCCTGGAGTCAGGAGGACCTGAAATCAAATCTGGCATGAGACACTGAACACTTACTAGCCACGTGACTGTGGGCAAGTCACAACCACAATTGCCCTAAATTGCTCCCTCCAAAAAGCAACAAAAATAAATGGAGAAATATAGTAATTTGATGTCTCTGAGGCCAGAAGATGAAAGGAGATAAGAATGAGAGAGTAAGGTAGGCAAGGATGATGGTCAAGAGATCAAGGAATTAGGAGACTGGGCATGAGGGAAAAGTCATATAATTACACAACAAGGATGTAATGAAAGAGAATTATTTCAATAGAGTAAAAAGCATAAAATGACAGAATGACCTTCAAAGTATATAACACTTATTTTAAAACCTACCTCCTAAAATGTGCTAACAACACACAAAAATCAAACATTTTCAAGTAAACTCCAAAGAATAACATTTCTTCTTTGTACTTAAGGAGGATCAATGACATCATGATATTGAGGGCAAGGTACAATGCACTTAACTCTGACTGATCATTTCAATACAAGTTTTCTGAGGGCTCTAACACATCAGGCACAAATAGTGATTTTGAACATTTTGGGATGGAAATTTCTCTATGGTTTTTCCTCTCACATTTTCTTTGTTCTACTTTTATTGTGCTTTGATCATAGAACACAGTACCTTCTTTGATATGGGCATGTCATACTTATTGGTCCTATGCCAGAATCTCTCATGCCTCACAATCAATATTAAACTTTTTCAGAGAAACTTTGAGAGTATCTTTGTACTGCTTCTTGTGACCTCTGTGTTTATATTTTTAATGTGCTAATACTGCATAAAATAGTCTTTTATTTAAGCATACATTTGGGATTCAGGCTATTTTTTTTGTTTTATTTTGTTATTTGGATTTCCAAAATGTGTCAATATATAAAACTATGTCTTTTATTTTTCTGATATAATCCTGTAGGAATGAAAGTATCACAAAATTTAAATGCTAAATTTAACCAAACTATATTCTAAAATTATGATAATCATCATAGAATTTTGAGATTATAATAAAATTTGTGTTGAAAAAATTTATTTCAATAGCCATAAATATAAGGGGAAAAACATTATACAAAGGTATATAGAAGACTAATCTTAGTTTGTAAATAACTAAATTATTAGAGAAGTTCCCAAATTTTGAGGAAGAAACTTTGAGAAATCAATCAAAAAGCATTTATTAAATATCTATTACTTACCAGTCAATGAAGATGGAAAAAAAACTATCTGTTTTTCTATCTCCCTATCATCATATATATATAGATATAGATATAGATATAGATATATGTATATATAATCTCATAGCATAGTAGTACTCAAAAGGAACATTTAATCTGTAGGATTTTTTTTCTCATCTCTCCAGCACAAAGGTTATTTAAAATGAATTTTGACACTAAATTGCTCATTTTATTCCTTTTTAATATTTGTGAAAACATACACAGTAAAATGTCATGAAATCAGATAATAACATGTATGAATGCATTTGATTATCTTATTCAGTAACAGTTAAATCAACTAAATTCTCATAGGATGATGACATTGCATCAATACTTATAGAGAGAGACCGAAGACCTCAAGGTCTAATTTTTACTCTATTAAAGCCTTCATATTCTGGCAATTTATTTCAGAATCTTGTATTTATATTATACCTCTAATTGTTCTTGGGACTATGTCTAAAATAATGAATGCCATTCAAATGATATTTAAGTTCAAAACTGTGAGACAGATTTCTTCCCTGTCTTTCCCCTCCATTTGAAGATTGTAATTTCAAATCCATCGTTTTAAAATAAATTTACAGAAATTAAGCAGGCATACTTAACCATTGTCTCAATATATTCAGGTTATGTTGAGCAAAGGATGTTAAAGAACTAGAGTCCATAGTACAACTCTTCTGTTGGAGGAAATTGTGTTCTACTCCACTTACCATTTAATTTCTAAAGGAATGATTGTTTTTTTTAATCTTCCCTCAGTCAAATGTTCATAGGTGAAAAAAGAAGCACTGTTTAGAAAATATGGTTTTTACTTCCATCTGCTTTGTTCTTAAAGAAATAAGTGGAAAATGCATCCACTGCAATATCTATCTGCTTAAAAATCAAATAAACAACACATGGAAACTCCCTGTCACTTATATGTTTTGATGCTTCCCTCATGTAAATCCTTCTTTTCTAATGATGTCTCCTATCCTATTTCAAATCCAATTTCAGTTGTTAAAAAAAGCAAAACTATTACTCCAAAATGAAAACTATATTCATTCTTGTTACAAAAATACAGCTTGAACAAGAAATGGTTGTACTAGCATATGCAAAGAAAGCTATTTTGAAGCCACGTGATTTCCCTGATTGCTCATTCTCTTCAGGAATACTGAATTATCCTCACGTCACTTCAGTGAAAGAATCGAGTATTGAATCTGTTTACATCTGCTTCAAGACCATGTAATCAACAAGGAAGTTTAAAATACTATTTTCATTATTATACTCCATTTACATTTTGAGCATTCAGCAAAACCTTTATTCATGGAACACAAAAAGACATGAAGTGTGCACTGCTTGTGTTGCCTGGCTAGATATCTTTCCTCTCCAAAAATAGTAATTACAATTGTGTTTTGGAGGCTGTGAGGAAGTATCATATGATGTTGCTTAGTTTTCTTAAGAATCATTTGTAGTATTTTATACTAAGCCTCCTAATTCTCCCTTCATCAGATAATCTTGTTCTATACAATGCATTGTCATGGATTCTAGAATCAGAGTGAAAAAAAAAAAGAAATATGTCATTCCTAACCCAAAGAGACCAAGAGAATGGAAAATCAGATTCAACAGCAGACTATCAGAGATGTAACTTACCTTAGAGAACAAGTATCAGAAGGATGCCATGGTTTTGAATGGTTTTCCTACGTATTTTAATCCATCCATTCCTTTTCCTAATTTCTTTTTGCAATAAGAACTAACATAGTCTTCAAATGAGATGGCCACAAACACATTTCCTGGCTTTAAAGCCATGTATTTGTGACCATTTTTCCATTATAACATTATTAAGCATTATAGGACACTGATGTGCCTCATGGGGAAAAGAACAACTAAAGGATTAATCATTGTTTATAGAGTTCTTATATTTTTGAAATAGAGGAGAGTTACAAATGTGTGTGTGTTTTAATTACTATTATTAGATTTTTTTTTCTAATACCAAAGGTGCAATATTCCTACATAAAAGCAAAAATCTAAACCAGTGGACTTCATGCTAGTCATGGAAATAAATATTCAGATGCATGGGAAATACTGCTAGTGAAAGGCTGGAATTGGAAGATTGATTTTGTGAAGCAAGAGGAAGTTTCATCATATAATATTGTTTCACATTGATTTTCTCTATTGAGAAATGTGAAAAAGAAAGATACCTTTTTCTTTTGCTGTCACTGAGTCTCAAAACCTTTCCCCTTCTTTTGGGGTCATTTGCAGTGTGGTACCAAATAACCTTATCAAAGGGTACAGAAAGAAAAAGAAGTGGAAAAAAGACCAATATTTCCCCAATTACCTTGAAAATTTATAAGGAGTGTTTAAATCAGAGGTTAAATAAATGTTGTTGGATTGATGTCAGGGTAGTCAGTATGTTGGCAGCATTGGCTGGGTGCTAGGCATTTGTAAGGAAGAAGTAAATATCAGAGGTCAACTCAGATACCTTTGGTGTCACTCATCATTTAGAAAACTGTGATAGCAAATCTAGGTCTTCTTCCTTATGACCACCAATTTCGTTATTATTTTATTGTGGTTTCTGATATCTGTTGGTACCTTCTGCATACAAGACCTAGGAAATGCTGTGGGGAGAAAAGTACTGAATTTGGAGTCAGAGGGACTGAATATTTTCATATGGTTATAAAGTGTTGCATACATTAATGGATTTGTGCATGCTTTTTGGTAACTTCCATGAGTTTCTTTTGTTTTTATGGTTGGCAATTAACCATTAAATAGGATGCATCAATTTGGTTATAGACTTGAATAAAATATAGTTTATCCATGTGTTATACATCATTATATGTTGAAGTCACCAATAAACTTATGATGTTTCTATTTTCCCCAAACCACTAAGTATAAGAACAAAATGTTACCTATAAGTAGCAATTGGGTTACAAAAGAAGCAATGGGTCACCTATTTAAACTTCAAGGAGCCAAGGGGCAGAGTAAGCAGTAAGTCCCTCTCACCCTCCCTTGTTGATCTTGAAAAGCCCAGAGAATATTTCTATAGGAAAATCTTGGAATAGTGGATTCAGGAGAAATACAGTTACAGTAGTCTTTTAGCTCAGAATGTTAGAGGGATGAACAGAGAAGGCCCCTCTTACTGTGGCTGAAGGAAACCAGTACAGGATGGGATGCATCCCAGCAAGCCACTATCAAGCCCCACCTCAGCAGACCAGCAAGAGATCCTGAGAAACAAGATGGAGGAGCAAGCAAGAGCCAAGGCAAGGCATACATCTGCCACTGTCACCAGCTCCATCTAATCACCAAATAAACTACCAGACCACTATAACATTCATCTGCCAGCACCTGAAGCCCCAGCACATAAAACCAGTAACCAGTGCTCTAGCTCACAGCACAGGAAGTGCGGTAGAGAAATACCTTGGTGATAGGGAACATCAAAACACAAATTCAGGAGAGGTCCACATGTTCAATATACCCACATCCAAAATCTCAAAGGGGAACATGAACTGTTCTCAAGCCCCAAAAGCCCTCTGGGAAGAACTCAAGGATTTCAAAAGTCAAATAAGAGAGGTAGAAGAAAAATTGAGCAATTAATTTTAAAATACAGTTGATAAAATAGAAAAAAAGCATACTAAAGTAAAAAAAAACCTCTTTAAAGAGTAGAATTGATTAAATGTAAAAGGAGTTACAAAATCTATATGAAAACAATTTGTTAAAAAAATTAGAATTGGGCAAGTGGAAGCTAATAATTCTATGAGACATCAAGAGTCATTCAAACAAAATCCAAAGAATGAAAAAATGGGAGAAAAAATAAAATACCTGCTGTAAAAACAACTGATCTGCAAAATAGATACAGGAATGATAATTTAAGAATTGCTATTCTGCCTGAGAACAATGATGAAAAAAGAGCCTAGACCATATATTTCAAGAAATCATCAAAGAAAACTGTCCTGAGTTCCTAGAACAAAAGATAAAATAGTCATCAAAAGAATCTATTGATCACCTCCTGCAAAAGGTCACAAATTGAAAATGCCAAGGAATGTTGTAGACAAATTCCAAAATTATCAGATCAAGGAGAAAATACTTCAAGCAGTCAGAAGAAACAATTCAAATATCATGGAACCACAGTTAGGATTACACAGGATCTTGCAGATTCTCCATTAAAAGATTAAAATCTTTGTAATATGATATTCCATAGGTCAAAAGAGTTTGGATTACAACCAATGATCAACTACTCAGAGAAATTGTAGGTAATCTTTCAGGGGAGGAGACGGACATTCAGTGAAATAGGAGGCTTTCCAACTTTTCTGATGAAAAGAACAGAGCTCAATGGAAAATTTGATCTTCAAATACAAGACACAAGAAAGGTATAAAAAGGTTAACATGAAAGCGGAAAAAAACATGTTATTCAATAAGGACAAACAGTTTACATCCTTCATGGGAAGATGATGCTTACAACTCTTGAGAAATGTATCTTTATTACATCATATAGAGGGGAAATACATAGATAGAGGGGGTGGCTTTACACTGATTTTGAAGTTATGTTAGAAAACCTAATTAAGTATCAAAACATAATTATAATGGGAGGAGAGAATAGGAGCAGGCTGAAAAGTGTAGATTACATCACATGAAGAGGCACTAAGACATATTCAAGTAGAGGGAAAGAAGGGAGGGAGATGAGATTGTTTGAACTTTACTCCCATTGCATTTGACTCAAGGAGGGAATAATATACTCAGGTATAAAAATGAACCTTGTCCTATATGCAGGTGAAAGGGAAAAGAGAAAAAAAACAGGGAGGGAGCTAATAGAAGGAAGGACAGATTGAGAAAGGTGATATTCTAAAGCAAAATTCTAATGAGAAGGGAAAGGGAGAAAAGAGAAGAAAAATGTGTAGTGGGGGAAGGGTACTGATAGGATGGAGAGAAAAACACAAATAATAATCATAATTGTGAATATGAGTGGGATGAATTCTCCCATAAAACAGAATTGGATAGCAGAATGGATTAAAAATCATAATCCTACAATATGTTGTTTATAAGAAACACAACTGAAAGAGAGGGATACACACAGAGTAAAGGTAAAAGGCTATAGTAGAATATATTATGCTTCAGCTAAGGCAAAAAAGCAGGGGTAGCAATCATAATCTCAGACAAAGAAAACACAAAAATTGACATAATTAAAAGACATAAAGGAAAATAAATCCTGCTAAAAGGCACAATAGACAATGAAGCATATCATTAATAAATGCATATGAACCAAGTGTTATAGCATCCAAATTCTTAGAGGAAAAATTAGGAAGTTGTATGAAGAAATTGATAGTAAATCTATGCTAGTGTTGTACCTCAAACCCACCCCCCTGCCCCAAAAGCATAAATCAAACCACAAAAGAAAAAAGGCAGTTAAGGAGAATAGAATTTTAGAAAAATTAGGTATAGTAGAACAGTGGAGGAAATTTAATGTGGATAGAAAGGAATACACCTTTTAATTGGTGTTTCATGTCACTTACAAAAAAAAAAAAGTGACCATATATTAGGGCATAAAACCTCATATTCCATTGCAGGAAGACAGAGATTTTAAATGAATCCTTCTCAGATCATGATGCAATAAAATTATGCATAATAAAAGTCATGGCAAGATAGATTAAAAATCAATTTGAAACTAAATAATTGAATCATAATAAATGAGTGGGTCAAACAGCAAATCATAGAAACAATTAATAACTTCACCCAAGAGAAAAACAAATAGGAGAAAACATACCAAAACTTATGGCATGCAGGAAAAAGGAGCTCTTAGGAGAAGTTTTATATCTCTAAAAGCTTACATGAGTAAAATAGAGATAGGAGATCAAATTAATTGGGCATGCAAAAAAAAAGTTAGAAAAAGTACAAATTGAAAATCCCTAATTAAATAAGAAATAATGTAAGCCAAAAGACAGATTAATAAAATTGAAGTCAAGAAAAAAATTGAACTAATAAATAAAACTAAGCTTCTAGTTTTATGAAAAAAAATGAAATAATAATTTTGTTGATTTGATTTTTTTTAAAAGAAAAAAATGAAATTGCCAGTATCAAAAATGAAAAGGGATAATTCACCACCAATGAATAGGAAGTTAAAAAAAAGTAATTAGGAACTCTTTTGCCCAGCTGGATGCCCATTAACTTGACAAGCTTAGTGTAGCAGCAAGCACCCCAAGTGTCCCCAGGGTTGATGCCACCACAGGTTCTTGAATCTGCTTTGATAAAGGAGAGCAACTCAAAATGGGTTAACAAGCTTACTTTAATCAGTCAGACTTGTATCGTTTACCTAGTTCAGGGGGAAAAGGTCAGCACCCCGAACTTCAGATATACAGACAGAATTATCAAGACAGAAACAGATCAAGTAGACAGATTTCCAAACTGTCCAACCATTACATCCATACCAAACAACATCTGGGTTTTTCAAAGCAAGGGGGGGGGGCTCTCAACAACGGCTTCCCAGAATCCACATGAAATCACAGAACACTTCTCAACGTGAGCCCCAAAACAAGGCTACACATCAGGTCTTATATAGCCTTCTCCTGGCTCAGAGAATGTAACAACCTTTTGGACTCACTGGACAATCAAGAAGTATCTACTGAAAAATAAGCCTCCCACCCCAGGCTCCAGGTGCACTTTAGCCTAGGGACAGGGAAGATCTTACAAATTTACATTCCCATTACACTTAGTGAAGTGGATATTTTTAAAAATATATAATTTTTCCGGATTAATAGAAGAACAAGTATAATACTTAAATTATCCCATCCCAGGAAATGAAATTAAATAAGCCATCAATGAATCCCCTAGGAGGAAAATTTCCAGGGCTATATGAATTTACAAGCAAATTATATCAAACATTAAAGAAAAAAAATAGTTCCAACATTATATACACTTATTGGGGACAATAGGTGAAGAAGGATTCCTATCGAATTCTTTTTATGATACAAATATGGTACTGATACCTAAACCAGGAAGAGTTAAAACAGAGAAAGTACATTCACCTAATGAATATAGATGCAAAAACTTTAAATTAAACGTTTGGAAAATGATTACAGCAACTTATCATGAAAATAAACTATGATCAGGAAAGATTTATTTCAGGAATGAAGGGCAGGTTCAATATTAGGAAAACTATCAGCATTATTCATTGTATCAACGATGAAAAAGTAGAAACCATATGATTATCTCATTAGATGCAGAAAAAGCTTTTGATGAAATACATCACCCATTCCTATTAATAACACTAGAGAGGAGAGGATTCTGGGAAGATGGCAGAGTAGGTCAGTAAATTTCAAGCTCTCAAGATCTTCCCCCACAAAAGAGTTAAAATAGTGCCTTAGGGTGAACAAAGTGTGAGTGGAGATAAACAAGAAGAGGGGCATAACAGAGGTCCTCTTGGGACAATTTGAGAAGATCTGAAAGAAAAATACCAGGACTAGGTTTGGTCCCTATGAAGAGTAAACATCTTCAGGCTAGGTTATATTTTAAAAGCGATCTGCTAGCCTCTTAAACAACAAGCAGCAAGCCCTGGGGTTAGTTGGTTTGAGAGGCTGCCTCAGCCTCAGCCAACAGAACTTTTGCCCCTGGGAGAGTGAAGGGAGTTGGGCATTTAAACCTGGGAAGATAGAGGGAACCTCTGATTACAAGGAATGGCAGATCCAGCAGTGTTGAGAAGAATAACAGGGGCAAGAAGAAAGCAGAATATACCCACTTATTGAGTGCAAAAGCAGTGGGGCAGAAAGCTCTGGTCATGGGCAGTTACAGGAGGCTGGACGTTTGGCTTTGGTTTCAGGCTAAAGGGAAGAACTGAAGATCCGGGGCAAGAAGCACCATTCACCATACCCAAGGGTTACAAGTGACTACAAAAACTTAACCTACCAACACACACACACACACACACACACACACACACACACACACAAATGCACAGGCAAAGGAAAAAGAATCCTGCTGTAGAAACCTACTATGAGAATACAGATGACTGGGGTTCATCTTCATAGAAGGAAATTAAAGTAAATAAACCCCCAAAGAGTAATGTTAAATGGTCACTAATCCAAAAAGAATTTATAGAAGACCTTAAAAAAGACTTTGGAGGGGCGGGTAGGTGGTAGAGTGAATAGAGCATCAGCCCTAGAGTCAGAAGGACCTGAGTTCAAATCTGACCTCAGACACTTACCACACATACCAAAAAAAAACCAAAACAAAACAAACAAACAAACAAAAAAACTAGCTGTGTGACCTTGGCAAGTCACTTAAACCCAATTGCCCTACCTTCCCCCCTCCAGAAAGCAAAAAACAAAACAAAACAAAACAAAAAAAGACTTTGAAACTCAAATGACAGTGGTGGAGTAAAAAGTAAAAAAATAAAATAAGAATAACCCAAGAAAAACAGGAAGAATATGAAAGGAAAGTCAAACAATTAGAAAAGGAGATTCAGAATCTTTTTTTTTAATATTACTTTTAAAAATATATTTTATTTTATTTTTAAATTAAAATTTATGCTTATTTTTTTAGTTTATATCATTCATTTCCACAAGATTTTGAGTTACAAATTTTCTCCCCATGTTTTCCCTACCCACCACCCTAAAACTGCAATCCCACTGTATACCCCTGCCCCAATCTGCTCTCTCTTATATCATCATTCTCTCCTCCAAATTTCCAGTAGGGCAAAATGGATCTCCATAC
>NW_027186320.1:9915297-9929232 GCF_028583685.1 Petaurus breviceps papuanus
ATATATATATATATATTTCCTTCAACTATTCTCATACTGAGAAAAGTTACAGAAGCTACAATTATTGTTTACTCATGTAGGAATGTAAATAGTTCAACTTTCATAAGTTACTTATGATTACTTTTCCTGTTTACCTTCTCATGTTTCTCTTGCTTCTTGTATTTGAATGTCAAATTTTCTATTCAACTCTGTTTTTTTTTCATCAAGAATGCCTGAAAGTCCTTTATTCCATTGAATGACCAAATTTTCCCCTGAAACATGATACTCAGTTTTGCTGGGCAGGTGATGTTGGTGTTAATCCAAGCCCTTTGACCTCCATAATGTCATATCCCAAGCCCTTCAGTCCCTCAGTGCAGAAGCTGCCCGATTCTGTGTTATTCTGATTGTGTTTCAACAATATACAAATTGTTTCTTTTGGCTGCATATGATATTTTCTCCTTGATTTGGGAACTTTGTAACCTGGCTATAACATTGCTAGGAGTTTTCTTTTTGGGATCTTTTTTTCAGGAGGTGATTGATGGATTTTTTCAGCCAGGAGCTGTGAAACTGTCATGCAGTGGCAGCCACCATGTCTCAGCTGCTTCTCCCTCCAGGGGCAGAGGCCGGACTGCACTCCCAGGCACCCTGTTCCTAAATTCCACAGTGACCTCTCACTTTGTCTTTGGAATTTCTGGGTTGATAATTATGGAGACCAGACCCAGCTGCTGGTGATATACTCTTCCAAAGCCCACCCCTGCTGTGGCTATCCAGGGGCCACCTTGGGGCTAAAATCACAGGGTCATGCAGCTCTGGGCCATGCTCCCAGAGTGCTGTGATGACACTTCCTGGCAGCCTGCCCGGCTGCCTTCAGTGGGAGATTTGTTTTTCTCTGTCACTTTGTGGGTTTTGCTGCAGTAAAGTTTGTTTAGAGTCATTTTTATAGGTATTTGAGGTGGTTATGGGGGGATGGCATTTTCCTGCTTCTATACCACCATTTTGGCTCCTGAGATTCAGAATCTTAAGGAAGAAAATGACACCTTGAAAATTGGAATAGCACAAAATGAAGCCAGTGAATTATAAGAGATCAGGAAATGATTAAAGAAAATATGAATAATGAAAAATAGAAGAGAAAATGAAACATAAGAAAAATAACAGATTTGGAAAATAGATCAGGAAGAAAAAATATAAAAATAATTGGAATAAATTAAAGTTACTATCAAAAAAAGAATCTTGATACAATAATACAATAAATAATTAAAGAAAATTGTCCTGAAGCATTAGAACGGGGGAGGGGGGGCAGAAATAGAAAAAGAATTCATCCATCCCATTTAAAAGAGATCTTATGAGGAAAACTCATCAGAAGATAGTAGTAAAACTCAAAATCCCCAGTTCAAGGAAAAATTATTAAAAGCATCAAGATTAAAACAATTTAAATAACATGGTGTCCTTATGGATTACTTATAATCAGTCTTTGTTATGTACCTCATATTTATTTTTTTCTTGGTAGGTTGAATTGTCTAATTATTTCAGGGTTTTTTTTTGCCAAAATTTTATTTTAGACTGAAATTCCAGAACACAGATACAGAATAAAAAAAGAAACAAAAATATATCATAAACTTAAATTTTGAAACTTAAATACAAAATAGGTAAATAGGCTATAGAAGTGTGTTTAGAATTATGGGAATGTTAGAATAGGGGATGAATTCTTGGGGGGGGTAGGCAAGTCACAGGAGGGCAAGGAACTGGGTAGAAGTAAAGGAGGCAGGATGGATAGGAAACAAGAGATATACATATACATATACATAAAAACAAAGATCAGGAGTAGAATAGGTTCCAGAATGTATATGTCTCAACAGGTATGTATATATGCATATGTGTATGTATAGCTATGAAGAAACATATCTCACCTTTATTGTGACCTTCTGGGAGGTTTGGAGGAGGGGAAAAAAGAACAAAGCAAAAAAAATGCACAGCAGAGAACAAAAGAAAATTCACAAGAAAGCAAAGAAAAGATGGACAATTCTCAACAAAATGAGTATTATTTATCATATAGGATTTCTTGAAATGAAAATTTATAATTTCATATTTCGAATCCTCTCATGTTCTGCTATGAACATAACATGCTTTTATTTCTTTTAAATTTCAATTTATGTTCCAATATTTAAGTTTATTATATTTTTTGTTCCTTTTTTTATTCTCTATTTGTGTTCTAGCTTTTGAGTCTAAAATAAAATTGGGGAAAAAAACACTAGAGCATAGGAATAAATGGAGCCTTCCTTGAAAGGCTAAGTAGAATCTAACTAACTAAAAGCATCAGAAAGTATTATATGTAATGCAGATAAGCTAGAAGCATTTCCAATAATATCGGGGGTGAAACAAGTATGTCCATTATTACCCCATTATTCAGTATGGTACTAGAAACACTAGCTTTAGCAATTAGAGAAGAAAAAGAAATTGAAGTAATTAGAATAGGCAAAGAAGGAACAAAATTATCACTCTGAAGATGATATGATGATATACTTGGAGAATAAAGTTAACAAAAACTAGTTAAATAATAAGTAACATATGCAGAGTTGCAGGATACAAAATAAACCCACATACTCCTCAGCAATTCTATGTATTACTAACAAAACCAAACAGCAAGAGTAATAAAGAAAATTCCATTTTAAGTTACTGTAGCCATTATAAAATATTTGGGAATCTACTTGCTCAAACAAATCCAGGAACTCTATGAATACAATTACAAAGCACTTTTCACATAAATAATGTCAGATCTAAATAATTGGGGAAAAATCTCTTGCTTGTGGGTAGTCAAAGGTAATGTAATAAAAATGACAATTCTACTTAAATCAATTTACTTATTCAGTGCCATACCAATCAAACTATCAAACATTATTCTATAGAGCTGGAAAAAAATGAGAATACAATTTATTTGGAAGAATAAAAGGTCCAGAATATTATAGAGCTGGAAAAAATATACAGCTGGAAAAAATGAACTATAAAAAAGGAAAAACTATAGGAAAAACTATAAGGAAAAACTATAGAGCTGGAAAAAATGAGAACACAATTTATCTGGAAGAATAAAAGCTCCAGAATATTAAATATTAAAGGAATTAATGAATAGAAATGCTAGGAAAGGTGACCAAGCCAAAGCAGAAATCATCAAACCTACTTAATACTGTCTAAAAAATAGAGAAGTAGAACAGTGGAATAAGTAAGGAACACAAGACACAGTAGTCAATGGTTATAGTAATCTACTGTTTGATAAACCCAGAGAGTTCAGCATTTGGGATATGAACTCAATATCAAAAACTGCTAAGAAAACTGGAAAATAGTATGGAAGAAAATTGGCATAGACCAGAATCTTAAAACAAATGCCAAAATAAACTCAAATTAGGTACATAATAGAGACAGAAAGGGTGATACTATAAGCAAACCAGGAGAGCAAGAAATAGGTTACCTATCAGATTTATGGATAATGGAAGAATTTATGATACAAAAGAGATAGATAATATTATGAAATGAAAAAGAAAATATCAATTACATTAAATTAATAAAGTTTTGTACAAACAAAACCAAATACAACCAAGATTAGGAGGGAAACAGAAAACTGGGAAATAATTTTTTACAGCCAGTGTGTCTGATAAAGGCCTCATTTCTAATATGTATAAAGAACTGAGTCAAATTTATAAGAATTCAAGTCATTCCCCAATTGATAAATGGTTAAGGGATATGAACAGGCAGGTTTCAGAGGAAGAAATTAAAGCTATCTACAGTCATATGAAAAAAAAATGCTCTAAATCACTATTGATCAGAAAAATGCAAATCAAAACAACTCTTAGGTACCACATCATACTTGTCAGATTGACTAACATGACAAAACAAGAAACTTATAAATGCTGGAGAAGATGTGGGAAAATTAGAACACTAACTCCTTTTTGGTGGAGTTTTGAACTCACCCAACCATTCAGGAGACTAATTTGGATTTATGCCAAAGGCATATATAAATGTGCATGCCTTTTGACCCAGGGATACCATTTCTAGGGCTGTATCCCAAAGAGATCATAGCAATGGAAGAAGGACCTGCATATGCAAAAATATTAGTAGTAGCTCTTTTTGTCTTGGGCAAGAATTAGAAATCGAAGGAATGCCCATCAATTGATGAATGGCTGCAGAAGTTGTGTCATATGAATGTAATGGAATACTACTGTGCTATAAGACATGTTGAACAGGCCACCAGAAAAACCTGGAAAGACTTATTTAAATGGATGCTAAATGAGAGAACAGAACAATTAGTTCTACACATTTACAGTCATATTGTGCAATGACTAACTTTGATAAACTTATCTCTTCTCAGCAATGCAAGGTTCTAGGAAACTCTAAATTGCTCATGATAGAAAATTCTATTCACACCAAGAGAAAGAATTATGGAATCTGAATGCAGAAGTAAACACACTATTTGCTCTCTTTCTTTTTGTTTTGTTTTGTTTCTTCCTTCTTGTGGTTCAATCCATTGGTTATAATTCTTCTTTAAAACATGAATAATGTGAAAATATATTTAATATGAATGTATTTGTAGCGTCTATATCAGATTGCATACAGTCTTGGGGAGGGCTGGTGAAGGTAAGGCGATATTTTTTTAAGTTCCTTTATTTTTTTTTATTTTTAATTTTCAACATTCACTTCCATAAGTTTTAAATTTTCTCTCTGTTCCCTTCTTACTTCTTCCCCAAGATGGCACTCCATCCAATATAGGCTCTACACATGCATTCCCATTGAATACACTTTTACATTAGTTTTGTTGTATAGTAAAACCTGAAAAAATAAGAGGAACCACAAGAAAGAAAAAAAATAAAACTAAACCAAACCCCCCAAAAAAGTCTCCACTCTTCATTTAAGACTCCATAGACATTTCTCTGGATGTGATGTCATTTTCCATCATGAGTCCTTTTAATTGTTTCAGGTCCATGGACTGCTGAGAAAGACTAGATCTATCAAAGTCAATTATAATACATTGTGATGGTTACTGTGTACAGTGTTCTCCTGGTTCTGCTCATTTTATCCCACATCAGTTCATATAAGTCTTTCCAGGTTTTTCTGACATCTGCCTGTTCATCATTATTCATAGCACAATAGTATTCCTTTACATTCATATACCACAACTTTTTCAGGTATTCCCCAATTGATGGGCATGAGGGGGAGAATATTAAAATTCAAAAGCTTGTGGAACTGAATGTTGTAAACTAAAAATATATAAATTAATTAAAAATAAGTACTGATAATAGTATTTGTTTAATGTTTCAAGGTCTGCACAGTGATTTATATTTGAGCCTCACAATTACCATGTAAAGCAAGTATCAGTATCCAGATTTTATCATCAAGAAAAATGAAACTCCAAGAATATAAAAGCCTTAATGATTGTCACATAGCAAGTGAATCAGTGGAGGGGGGGTGGGGGGAAGGGTCAAACTTATTTCTTTCCTGAGTTCTGAATCAGAACATTTTATTCCTATATACTCTAAGAGGTAGATTTGATAATAAATATTATTTCTATTTTATCAGAGAAGACTCTGGGATTTAGGAAGGTACATGTGTATAGGTTGTTGTGGGGAATTTTATTCACTGTCAGATAGTTTCTAAGTGTGCAAATCTGGATTTGAGCTTGGATAGTTTCAATTCTCTCAAGTTAGCTATCTAGTTTGAAAAGATTTTTATGAATATGGACTATATCCATTCCTTATAGCTCCTTGGATCAACTACATTCATCTTCAAGATATCAAAATCATAAATGATCCTTTTGATGCAAATGGAGAGGAAAAACACTGCAGGAGACAGGGAATACACAGAATAGTTTATAAAGAAACTCAGGTTAAAAAAAGGAAATAATTTTCTCTAAACTAGAGAATTATTTGCCTAAACCTTTAAAGCAGAATCTTACTGGGTCATAATTTTTATATATTACCAAAGTGATAAACCATTTGGTAACCCATGATATCTAATATCCAATTACCAATCTGGTTACTAGATAGATAACTCAGGTTAACATAAAAGAGAATGAATGTACTTACAGACTTATAAGGGTATTTTTAAATACATGTAAAAATGACAGTAAACAAACTTTAGAACAACAGAAACAACAAAGTGACAGAGAGACACAAATCTCTCACTGAAGGCAGCTCAGCAGGCCAACAGGAAGGGCCTATTGCATGAAGCTGGGAGACAAGCACAGTCTGGCAAAAGCCATGGCGTTCCAGCCCCAGGGGAGTCCTGACCAGTGGCTTTTGGAGAAGACTTCAGGAGAGTGAATCATCAGTGTCTATTGTGGTCTCCAAACTTCTCAACCAATGAACACCAAAGAAAAAATAAAAGGTCAGTGAGGAACTCTGGTGGAATGGTTTGGCCCCTATACCCAGGGAAAGAAGCAGCCTGAGGTGCTGTGGCTCTGCAGCTACTGCTGTGTGGCTGCTGCCAGAGCTCCTGGCCTGCAGATTGTAGGGGGACCAAGTGACACTTCAGAGGGTAAAATAGGGTCATCCAATGAAACAGAATTTTCAAGCATTCTTTTTTTGTTTTTGTTTTTTTTCCAAATGCTTTATTAACTTCTGATTTACAGAATTTCTGCCAGATTTTGAGTTATAAATTTTCTCCCCGTTTTTCCCCTACCCACTCTGCCAAAATAGCAGTCCCACAGGATATCCCCTCCTCCAATCTGCTGTCTCCCATACCCCTTTTGACGTTTCCAGTGGATCTCTATGCCCCAGTGCCTGTATATCTTATTTCCAAATTACATGTAAAATAGTACTAATAATAGTATATATTTGAATATTTGATTTTAAAACTTTAAATTCCAGCTTCATTCCTTTCCTCCCTTGTCATCCACCCTTACTGGGAAGATAAGCATTTAATTATAGGTTGTACATGTGTAGCTGATGCAAAACCATAACATAGTAGATATATTGTAAAAGACTGACTATATTTCCCTGCCCCCTATCCCACCACCCACTTGTTCTATTCTCTGCTTTGATCCTGTCCCTTTTCAAAAGTGGGTGCTTCCAAATTTGCTCCCCACCAGCCTGCCCTCCCTTCCATCATACCCCCTCTCATCCCCTTCCCCCATACTCTCCTGGAGGGAGAGATACCCCATTCAGTGTGTATTTCATTCCCTCTTCAGGACAAATTCAATGGGAACAAGGTTGACCCATTCCCTTTTGCCTTCCTATTCTTCCCCTTCATTGTAACCATTTTCCCTTGCCTCTACTATATGAGATAGTTTACCCCATTCTGTCTCTCCCCATCTTCTCTCATTATATTTCTCTCTAATATCTTATTTCACCTTTTAAGTATCATCCCTTCCTGTTAAATTGGTCCTGTGCCCTCTATCTACGTATACCTGTAAACATATTTATATATACATATTCATATATGTATTCAAATGCCCATATACCCTCATATATATATACATATATATGTATATATATATACATATATATGTATATATATATATATATATATTTCTATTCCCTTCAACTACTGAGAAAAGTTTCATCAGGTACAATTATTGTTTTTCCATGTAGGAATATTAATAGTTCAACTTTGATAAGTTCCTTATGATTTCTTTTCTCTGTTTACCTTCTCATGCTTCTCTTGCTTCTTGTATCAGAATGTCAAATTGTCTATTCAACTCTGTTTTTTTCAGCAAGAATGCTGGAAAGTCCTCTATTCCACTAAATGACCATATTTTCCCCTGAAACATGATACTCAGTTTTGCTGGGTAGGTGACTCTTGGTTTTAATCCCAGCTCCATTGTCCTCCGGAATATCATATTCTAAGTCCTTCTATACCTCAGTTTAGAAGCTGCCAGATCCTGGGTTGTCCTGATTGTGTTTCCACAATGTTCAAATTATTTCTTCCTGGCTTCTTGTAATATTCTCTCCTTAATCTGGGAATTCTGGAACCTGGCTATAATATTCCTAGGAGTTTTCTTTTGGGGATCTTTTTCAGCAGGTGATCGGTGGATTCTTTCAACCTCTATTTTGCCCTCTGGTTCTAAAATATCAGAGCAGTTTTCTTTGAGACCTTCCTGGAGGATGATTTCTAGGTTCTTATTTTGTTCATGGCTTTCAGGTAGTCCAATACATTTTAAATTATCTCTCCTGGATCTATTTTCCAGGTCAGTGGTTTTTCCCAAGAGATATTTCACATTGCCTTCTATTCTTTCATTTGTTTGGATCTGTTTAACATCATCTTGATTTCTCATAAAGTCACTAGCTTCCATTTGTTCCAATCTAATTCTGAAGCAATGATTCTCCTGTTTGAGCTTTTGAGATTCTTTTTCCATCTGGCAAATTCAGGTTTTAAGGCATTCTTCTCCTCATTTCCTTTTCGAGCCTCTTTTGCCATTTGAGGCAGTCAATTTTTTAAGGTATTATTTTCCTCAGTCAGGCTGCTGACTCTCATTTCGTAATTTTTTTTGCATTGTTCTCATTTGTTTTCCCAATTTTCCTCCACTTCTCTTATCTGCTTCATAAGGTCCTCTATAGCCTGTAACCAGCTTGTATTTTCCTTTGAAGCTTTTGGTGCAGTAGTTCTGACTTCACTGTCTTCCTCCTGTTCCATGCTTTGCTCCTTTTTGTCCCCAAAATAGGATTCTAATGTTGGAATCTTCTGTCTGTGTTGTTTCCTTTGCCTGGTCATGTCCCCCTCAGTCACTTGACCCCTGGGCTTTTTGCCACAGTAGAACTCTGCCACCAGATGGGGGAGCTTTCATCCCAAATTCTGGAGTTTTCTCAGCTGCCAGAGGTATTAGATGGGTGCCCTGTCTGAGGTCTCCACATGCTCTGGAAACCTGGACACCCCAGGACCGCCACCCTAGACTGCAATCCAGATCCAAAAGTTAAAGCAAGAGCGATTACCCCTCAGACTGGTGCTTGGTCCCCTTAAACTCTGCAGGCCAGCAGCTGAAGCTGCCATGTGGAGCTGGCTGGCTGTGCGGGCATCTCAGTGGCTTCTCGCCCTGGGGGCAAAAGCCACATACTTACTCCCACTTACTAGGTCCCAAAGTCCAGACCGCAATTACCTCTCACTTTGTCCTTTGCATCTATGTTTTGATAAATCTTGAAACGGCCACAGCTGCTGCTGATCTGGAGTCCCTCCACCCGGCAGTTGGTCAGGCCTGCCCTGGGGCTAAAGCCTTGGTGTAGGGCTGGGTTTGGCTCCCAGAGCACTGGGCTGGCATATTCCTGCTGGCCTCCCGTGCTGTTCTCAGAGGGAGGTTAGCTTCTCTGTGTCATTTTGTGCGTTCTGCAGCTCCAAAGTTTGTTTAGAGTGCCCTTTTTACATGGATTGGGGAAGGTGGAAGCTGGAGCTGTAGGGAGGTCCTGCTTCTACTCTGCCATCTTGACTCTGCCCCCAATTTTCACGAATTCTTGATGAAAAATCCAGAGGAACAGAAAATTTGACTTTCAAATACAAGATGCAAGAGAATCATGAGAAGGTAAACAGGAAAAAGAAATCATAAGAAACTTATTAAAGTTGATCTATTTACATTCCTACATGGAAAAACAATAATTGTAACTCATGAGACTTTTCTCAGTATGAAGATAGTTGAAGGGAATATATATGTTTGTGTGTATATATATATGTATACATACATATATGTGTATGTATAGGAGGTTGTATGTGTATATAAATATATATGTGAGTGTGGGTAAATATATGTTCATGTATACATAGATAGAGGGCAAGAGGGCACAGGATGTGTTGAATATTAAGGGACTGATATCTAAAGAAATAAAACTAATATGTGAGAGAGGAATTTTTTTGGGAGAAGGAGAAAGGGAGAGATAGATTAAGCTAAATTATCTCATATAAAAGAATCAAGAGAAAACTGCTACAATGGAGGGGAAGAGCAGAAAGGTGAAAGTGAATGGGACAATCTTATTCTCAATGAATTTGACTTAAGGAGGGAATAACATACACAATCAAATGAGTATCTTACCCTATAGGAAAATAGGGGGGTAGAGGATAAGAGGGGGAATGATAGAAAGGAGAGCAGATTGGGGGAGAGGGTAGTTAGAAGCAAACATTTTTGAAAAGGGATAGAGTCAAAGGAGAAAATAGAATGGGGGGGCGGGATAGGATGGAGGGCAATATAGTTAGTCTTTCACAATATAACTACTATGGAAATAATTTCTGTAACTACACATGTACAACCTATATTGAATTACTTATCTTCCAAGTGGGGGTGGGTGAGGAGGGAAGAAGGGAAAAATTCTGGACCTCAAAATTTTTAAAAACAAGTGTTTTAATTTCTTTTTTACATGCAACTGGGGAATATGACACACAGCCACTAGGATATAGAAATCCATTTTTCCCTGCTAGAAATTTATTGGGTAATGGGGGAGGATATAAGACAGAAGAGATTGGGTGAAGGGGTATTAAATAACTGGCTTGGTATTTTGGGGGTGGGAGATAGGGAAAAGACAGGAAAAAAAACAAATTTTCATTCAAAATCTTGTTGAAATGAATGTTGAATACTAAAAATGAATAAATACATATTTTAAAGAGAATGAATGCCCTTAGCCAGCTTGGTGGTCTCTATCTGGCCCAAATTTTAGGTGTAGGATCTCCTCTGTCCAATTTACTACTGCTCCAGCACCATAGGAGTGATTTCTCCTGCTGCTGGAAATAAATTCCCTTATTTGTTTAATTCTTTTCAATCTTACAGTGAAATTCTCCTTGTATTGGTGGCCATGTGAATGGATACAGCAATATTACATTAGGCTGATAAAGGGAAAGCAAGCACAGGAAATTTTGGGGTGGCAGGTAGTGTTATGTAGTACTCAATAGCCAGGGACAATGTCATCTAATGGCTTCCTTTTAAAATAATTGCTCTTGTAAACTAAGTACTAAGCTCAATGTATCTGCAGTGATAAAAACAACAACAATGTGGAAGTCCTTTCAACACCTTCTAATTTTTTTAACCTACAGAAAAGTCATGATCAGTCTCACCTAATGTACCACTTTGGATATTTACAGTGGGAATAAGCCTAAATATTTAATGCTAGGGAATAAGAGACATATAAAGCAGCTTGTAAATTATTCTGATATATTTGAGGGGGGGGGGAGAACGTGAAACACCTAATAGGTTTTTCATTACTGTATAGCTGCATTTAATGTAAACTACTTCTCTGTAGCCAATGGTTAGAGTACTAAATCTGAAATCAGGGGGATATGAGCTCAAATCCAGCCTCAGATTTTTACTAGCTGTGATGCCCTAGGCATGTAGTTTATCCCACTGCTTCAGTTTCTCTCATCTTTAAAATCAGGTAAAATGTTATGTAATACAATTCTAGTGTGCTTTTAGAAATGATGAACAGGAAGAATTCATGAAAACCTGTCAAAATATATGTGAACTGATGTTGAATGAAATGAGCAGAAGCAGGAGAACACTATTCACAGTAATCATCACGATGTGTCCAGACTGACTTTGATAGACTTAGCCCTTCTCAGTAATCCAAGGACTTGAGACAACTCCAAAGGACTCATGATGGAAAATGCCATCCACAGCCAGAAAAAGAACTATGGAATCTGAATGCAGGGCCAAGCAGAGTACTTTTCTGTAACTATCATTTACCTCTTATTGTTGTGAGGATAAAATAAGATAATATTTAGAAACTACTTTGCAAACCATAAAGCATTACAAGAATGATAACTGTTATTACCTTTAAAAGCCAAATAAAATGATAAATTACATAAGAACTCTGGAAGAGAACAGTGATCAAAATACAGTGTGGAAAATTCTTTATATGTTTTAATTTAGCTACTTTAATTTTTTAAATGGTCTAGTTGATGTAATAGCTTATTGGGGGAGGGATATTTTTATTTTGCCTTTTGGAGGGCAATTGGGGTTAAGTAACTTACCCAAGGTTACACAGCTAGTGTGTGTGTGTGTGTGTGTGTGTGTGTGTGTGTGTGTGTGTGTGTGTGTGTGTGTGTTAAATTTCTGAAGCTAGAACCGAATTCGGTTCCTCCTGACTCTGGGACCGGAGCTTTACTCACTTCACCACCTAGCCACCCCAATTTAATACTTAACTTAAATTATACACACATATATAATTTATTGCAAAATGTTTTAATAATATATGTGTATATATATGTATATATATATATATAAGCATCTTTTTTTGAAAAGTTTAATGTTGTTCAAACTTTCTGATTTAGTGTCAGCATTTCTGGAAAAAGTAAACAGATTAGTATTGCTAGGTTAATCTTAGTTCAGCTTTTTGCATATTTATACTACATGAAAATTCTAACCTAGGCTTTCTGCTTATGTCTGCAGTTGACCTCATTGCACAATACAAGATGGTTTTTTCCTTCATACATACTTTTCCCTTATGTTTTCTTAGTTAAATTTGAGTAAAGACTCAATTCCTCCCACACACCATACTTGAAGCCCCATGTCAAATAACACAAGTATACATCTTGATGAATAAAGAATAATGATTTTCACAGTCTATTAGAAAGTGAAGAATTCCGTTATATGCTTGCAAGACTGGAGGAGGAATTAATTATTAAAATATGTAAATATATAATTAAAGTGAGGAAATTGTAATAGAATTTCATTTAAAGTCTTTCATTAGGTAACAGAAAAAAAATCTATTAAAACATGTTTTAAAATCCCAGGCAAAAGGGAAAGAGGGGACTTTAAAATGATAGATATTAGCTATGCACAAGTTTTATGTACTGTAAAATGTAACTTTTGATATTTTTAGCAAAGATTCTTCCTATAAAGAACTTTTAAGAGTGTCATTAAAGTTAATTAAAATAATCATAATTCTTGAGTTCACTTCAGATGTTTTAAGAATGTAATGAACCATGTTTTCAGAAAGAAAAAATTAAATAAACATTAATGATGTAATTAATGATGTAATTAATTATAAAGAAAGTTTAAAAGTTTAATTCAAAATTAATAATTCAAGCAGTATCTCAAAGGAGGTAATGTTGTATTGTGTATTCCCATGTACAAGAAATGTGTATACTTCATTGTCCAGTGTTTTATAAAGAACAATTGATAGTTTCAGCATGTCCAGACAATGATAACCACAATGATGAAGTAAAGGAAAAAAAAAAACTTGCTTTATGAGGATTGTTTGAAAAAAATCGAGATGTTTAATATAGAAAAGTAGAAACAGTAGGGACATCAAGGCAGTTTTAAAATCTTTGAATTGATTTCATGTAGAAGTCAATTTGACCAGTTTTGTCCGAGAGATCATCTGACTGAAACTAACAAGAGAATAGATTTAGATTCAGCCTCAGAGGAAACGACAGAAGAGAAATTCTCCTAAAATGGAGCAAGTCAAATCAACTTAGCTACTACAATTATTCTCCTCAAAACCCTGTTTTGTCCATGATTCCTGAATCCCTAAACTCCAATGGCATTTTATCATCTTTATAAAATCTAAACTCTCTTTGACGTTCAAAGTTCTATCCCTATCCAGCATGTCCTGTCTTATTATTTTTGTTTTTGTTCAGTCATTTCAGTTGTGTCTGACTTTTCATGACCTCTTTTGGGTTTTATCAGCAAATGTAAAAGAGTGGTTTGTAATTTCCTTTCTGATCTCATTGCATATATGAGAAAATGAGGCAAACAAGGTTACAAATTTGTCTAATATGTATATTTTATGATCCATACAAGCCATCTTCCTGACCATTGCACATATCACTTTATCTTTTTCCATGCATTTGAATTGCAGTCATCCTTGCTTGGAGTCAACTTCCTCCTCACTACTCTCTATTGTATGCCCTCAGTTTTTGTTTCTTAGTTTTTAAGACTAAGATCAAATGACACATTCTCTATGGGGTCTATACCAGGCTATTAGTGTTTTCTAAAAGAAAGTTAACCAGTACATATCTATCTATCTATCTATCTATCTATCTATCTATCTATCTATCTAT
>NW_027186320.1:9929242-9977701 GCF_028583685.1 Petaurus breviceps papuanus
TATCTATCTATCTATCTATCTATCTATCTATCTATCTATCTATCTATCTATCATCTATCAAATTATCCACACATAGCCACACATATATAGTGTATGTGTTGCATATTTATATAAATACATGCATAAACACAAACAAGTACACATATGTGTGCATATGTTCTATATACATGTATACACAAATATGATTTGTGCTTTGACCCTTCCTTCTTCAGGATATCATTGCTTAGTCACTATCATTTGCTCATATTTTTTTTGTCTCATAATGATTTTATTGGACTATGTCCTCCTTCTTTATAATTTACATATTGTATTTATGTCATTAACTTTATTTTTCCCTCTTTTTTATTTTTTAGTTTACATCATTCATTTCCACAATATTGTGAGTTACAAATTTTCTCCCCATTTCCCCCTACCCACCACACAAAAACAGCGATACCACTGAATATCCCCTCCCCAAATGTGCTCTTTCCCATATCTTCCCCCATCCCCCTCCTACTTTCCAGTAGGGCACAGTGGATCTCTATGCCCCAGAGCCTGTATATCTTACTTCACAGTAACTTCATGTAACTTACAGTTATATGTAAAATAATTGCTTCACAGTAACTTCATGTAACTTACAGTTACATGTAAAATAATTATATATATATTTAAACATTTGATTTTGAAAATTTGAATTCCAGATTCTTTCCCTTCCTCCCTCATCACCAACCCTTACTGGGAGCAGCATTTCAATATAGGTTCTATATGTGTAGCTATGCAAAAAAAATTACATACTGGGTATATTGTGAAAGACTGACTATATTTCCCTCCATCCTATCACACCCCCACTTGTTCTATTCTCTACTTTTATCCTGTTCATTTCAAACCTGGATGCTTCCAACTTCCTTCCTCCCCAGCTTGCCCTCTCTTCCATCATCCCTCTTCTTCTCCCCTTCTCCCCTACTCTCCTGTAGGGTGAGAAACCCTATTTAGGGTGTAAGTCATTCCCTCCCTAAGGCAAATTCAATGAGAACAAGGTTGACTCATTCGCTTTTGCCTTCCTGTTCTTCCCCTCCATTGCTACAGTTTTCCCTTGCCTCTTCTATATGAGATAATTTAACCCATTCTATGTCTCTCCATTTGCTCTCATTATATTCCTCTTACCTTTTAATTTCACCTTTTAAGTATCATCCATTCTTATTAAATTGGTCCTGTGCCCTCTGTCTATGTATACCTGTACACATATATACACACTTTCACATATGTATTCATATGCCCATATACCCTCTTATATAGACATATATGTATGTATATATAGACTTGTGTAGACATATATGTATGTACACATACACACACACACACACATATATATATATATATAAATTTCTATTCCCTTCAACTAATCTCATACATAGAAAAGTTTCATAAATTACAATGATTGTTTTTCCATGTAGGAATGTAAATAGTTAAACTTTGATAGGTTTCTTATGCTTTCTTTTCCCTGTTTACCTTCTCATTCTTCTCTTGCTTCTTGTATCTGAGTGTCAAATTTTCTATTCAATTCTGTTTTTTTCATCAAGAATGCTTGAAAGTCCTATATCCCATTGAATGACCCATGTTTTCCCTTGAAACATGATACTCAGGTTTGCTGGGTAGGTGATTCTTGGTTTTAATCCCAGCTCCTTTGACCTCCAGAATATCATATTCCAAGTCCTTCAGTCTCTCAATGTAGAAGCTGCCAGATCCTGGCTTAATTCTGATTTTTTTCCACAAAATTCAAATATACTTGTAATATTTTCTCCTTGATCTTGGAACTCAGGAACCTGACTATAATATTCCTAGGAGGTTTTTTTTTTGAGGTCTTTTTCAGGAAGTGATTGGTGGATTCTTTCAACCTTTATTTTGCCCTCTGGTTCAAAAACATCAGGGCAATTTTCCTTGAGAATTTCTTGAAGGATTATTTCTAGTTTACTTTTGTGATCATGGCTTTCAGGTAGTCTAATAATTTTGAAGTGATAACTTCTAGATCTACTTTCCAGGTCAGTGGTTTTTCCAATGATATAATGCACATTGTCTTCTATTTTTTTCCATTTGTTTGGATCTGTTTAATAGTATTTTGATTTCAGAAAATGTCACTAGCTTCCATTCACTCCAATTTAATTCTGAAGGAATGATTCTCTTCAGTGAGCTTTTGAGATTCTTTTTCCATCAGGTAAATTCTGCTTTTTAAGGCATTCTTCTCCTTGTTGCCTTTTTGAGCCTTTTTTTGCCATTTGAGTTAGTCTACTTTTTCAGGTGTTATTTTCTTCAATCAGATTGTTGGCTCTCATTTGATAATTTTCTTGCATCATTCTCATTTCTCTTCCCAATTTTTCCTCCACTACTCTTATTTGGTTTTTAAAATGCTTCTTCAGCTCCTCTATGGCTTGTAAGCAGCTGATGCTTTTGATGGAAGCTTTTGGTGCAGGAGTTCTGACTTTGCTGTTTTTCTCCTGTTCCATGCTTTGATCCCTTTTGTCCCCAGAAAAGGAATCCAAAGTCAGACCACTGTGCTTGCCTTCTTCCCTTGCTTGCTCATTTTGCCACTCAATTATTTGACTTTTTGAGTTTTTGCCACAGTAGAATTCTGCTACCAGAGGAGGTAGCTTTTTCCCAATCGCTGGGTTTTTCTCAGCTGCTGGAGCTATTAGTTGGCTGCCCTTTCTTAAGCCTCCACATGCTCTGGCACACTGGTCAGGTAACCCAGGACCTCCACCCCAGACAGTGATCCATATCCAAGCAGTTTAAAGCAAGAGTGATTAACCATAGGACTGAACACTTGGTCCCCCTCCAATCTGCAGAGGTGCCCACCTTGCCTCAGCTGCTTCTCGCCCTGTTCCCAAATTCCACTGACCACTCACTTTGTCTTTGACATTTATGGGTTGATAATTCAGGAAACTGCCACAACTGCTGGTGATCTGAAGTCCCTCCAACTGGTGGATGGTTGTGGCCACCCTGAGGCTAAAACCTCAGCCTCATTCGGGATTGGGCTCGGCTCCCAGAGTGTCTGCTCTGGCCCCTCCCTGCTGGCCTGCTGGATTGTCTTCAGCAGAAGGTTAGCTTCTCTCTGTCTATTTGTGGTTTCTCTAGCTCCAAAGTTTGTCATTTTTACATGAATTGGAGGAAGTGGAAGCAGGAGCTGCACAGAAGTCCTGTTTCTACTCTGTCTTCTTGACTCCTCCCCTCATTAATAACTTTCAATGAATCAGTCAATATTGATTAAGCACCTCCTAAGCACCAGGCACTATGCCAACTTTGCAATGCTCTTCCTTTAATGATGTTTCTATTTTGTCATTTTTATATAATAATAATGCAATTTATGTTATCTTTAAGCATAAAGATAAAAAATCCTATTTATATCAACATCTTCAATTTTTTATTATTGTCATATTTGAGATGATATTTGGAAATCTATTTTTTATCTAAAGGATGTACTTTTTTCATTTTCTTTTTTACTCTGGATGGCTTTAGTTTTTAAATATACATTTTGTATATAATTTTTTAAATTCTAATTTCATTCCCATTTAGAGTTATGATTTTGAGTTTGTGTTGGTTTCTAATAGTTATGCACAAACAAACATATCCAATCCATGTTGAAGTCAGCACTTGATCTTGAAACCTTATTTTCCCTATACTATTATGTTCTATCAGACCATTCAAAATAAAGACACACCTAGGGGAAAGGGCCTGGCCAGGGATGGATCCTTTGGCAGGAAATGGAGGAAAGCCAATAAGACCCCTCTATTACCATTTTGGGCAATCAAGAAGTACAGTGGATAGAGTACCAGGCCTGGAGTCAGGAGGATGTCAGTTCAATTTCTCAGGAACTTATTAGTTGTGTGACCCTGGGCAAGTCACTTAGCCCCAATCTGGCTCAGTTTCCTCATCTCAAAAATGAGCTTTAGAAGGGAAGGACAAACCACTGCAGTATCTTTCCCAAGCAAATCCCCAAAGAAGTCCAGAAAGATCACATACAATTGAAAATCAACTAAACAATATTACCAAGTTGCAAGCTCCTGCAAATAAGGGGTATCTAATTCAGATGCCAGATAATTGTCTCTGCTTGTCCTTTGTTAAATTTCTGGCCTCACACTACAAAGCTTCAAAGTCTCCAAACTACCTTTCTTTGGTTATTCCCCTAGAAATAAAACAATAACAACAACAATTACAAAATTAAAACCCCTATCCTTCCTGAATCTTCCTCAGCTAACAATGAACTATAAAGAAGTAGAGTGTGTCTGTCTATATCTGTGTGTCTGTGTGTGCATGTGTGTCTGTGTCTGTGTACACATATAAAATGATTAGAAAATAATTATACATTTATTAATCCTATATCGTAAATAAGGAGTAATATTTATTGAAAATATAAAGTAACCCATTTTATAAAGCAAAACATCATTTAATATGTGCATGTTTAAATGGAGTCTCTTCTTAGACTTAAAAAAAGCATTATCTGTGTATTATATATGTTTCTGTATAACATAATCTTCTGCCAAAAAAGATTCTTTTGAGACCTTCTTAGGCTTAAAAAAAGCATTAAAATATATTGTCTTTTTTCCCACCACTTACTCCTCATTTGTAAAACAAGAGTATTTTTTCTGTTTCTCACAAGCTAAGATATTATAATTCTACAAGTAGATTTATGCATGGTCCTTTCCTGTATTCCCACACAAAGCTTCAGATTTCACCTGAAAAATCCCAGCACACATAAATGTATGCTTTTTAAAGGTTTCTTTTTTTCTTTTTCTGACACTGAGGTGCTTAGAATTGTTTGTCTATGTATTGCTGCAATTGAAGTTTGACTTTTTCCCCTTTACCTCCTGATAGGATGACAGATGGAGGCACTATTTTAAAATCTCAAATTATTAGTTACTACAGAAAAAAAAATAGGAAGTGAAAATTCTGAAAGCATTGAGGGATCAATTTTCAAGATTTCTCAGAGAAAAAAATGCCAAATTATAGAAAAAAGATCACATCCTCTACTATTACAAAAAAATGATCATATGGACATCAGCAACAACTGACCAATGTGATGACTTTCTCACAATTACAAAAGAAATATTTAAGCAATTGATTTACACACATATAAAAGGCATAAGAGAAGAAATAAGAAGGGAATTGATACACATTTGGAAGTCTTTTCTCCAATAAACTAATTCTTTGCAGTCATAACACATTAACGTCCATAAAGAATATTAAATCCCACTGCAAGGTGCTTATTGTTTGTTAGTTTTTCTTTCGAAAAAAAAATCACTAGAAGAAATAGTACTCACTGAGTATCTAATTTAAAAGTTAAGATTGGGGGCAGCTAGGTGGCGCAGTGAATAGAGTACCGGCCCTCGAGTCAGGAAGACCTGAGTTCAAATCCAGCCTGAGACACCTAACACTTACTAGCTGTGTGACATTGGGCAAGTCACTTAACCCCAATTGCCTCTCCAAAAAGCAAAGAAAAAAAGTTGATTGTTATACATAGATCATCAATATCAAGAAAGGTATTCAGCATAGAAATGTAAGTTGACCTGAAGGTGTTTGCTAAGGTTCTGGAGGATGTTAACTGTTAAGTGCAAATGAGAAGTATAGCTGATGGCACAGTGGATAAAGTATTGGGTGTAGGATTGGGAAAACTTGAGTTTGATCCAGTCTCATATACTTATTGTCTGCGTGACCTAGAGAAAGTCAGACCTTTTGTTAGCCTCAGTTTCATAAACTGTAAAATAAGGATGATATATAAAACTTACATTGCAGGGTGGCTGTGAGGATCAAATGAAATAAAATTTGGAAAAAATAACAATTAGCACAGTAACTCACACATAGTATATGATAAATAAATGCTTATACCCTCCCTTCGATTCACGGCATGGATGATGAGATCCCTTAGATGTGTCCACTTGTGGAATATATCATAGTAGCTGAATCCAATCACAATGTACTGCATAACTTCATGACCAAAATTCTTATCCACTCAAAAAAAATATTAGCCTAAAAATATTGAGAGAAAAAAACAATTGAGGAAACAAATTTTAAAAATGATTAAAAATGTCTGTTGCCCAGAATATGTCATGGATGATAATTCCATTGAGTTAGTCTATCAGTACATATAACTTTTATAAGCACTGCAGATGGACAATGTTCTAGGCCCAGAATTAAATGGCAGAAGGGAAGTAGATTGACCTACACTGGGGAGATTTTGGAATAAGTCCAACTATCACCTGTCATTCAAAATGCATTATTTTTGTCATAGTTATATCCTCTTGATGATGATTTACACTTGCAAATCATGGAACATTACCATCTTCAAATAACCAAAATTAAGGGAAAAGAAGGTAAGAGAGACCCAAGAAATGGTCACATGCAAAAAAAATATAATGGTTTATGGGTAAGTGGCATAAGGGATATAGTATTGGTAAGGTGAGATTGTGAAATAAGGTGAAACAGTTTTTTACCAAGAGAGACAATGTTTGAACAACCTAAATGCTAAATCATGGTCACTGAATTAAAGAAAGACAGAAAGGAAATTCTTCAATTTGAACGGTCTTTTGTGGTTGCTTTACACAAAAATATCAGATAAGAAGGTGAAGATGGGTTTTCATCTACATCAATGAGACAAACTTCCATAAAGTGGAAATCCCAGAGCCTTTGAAGCAGTGGAGACATTTGCCAGGTAAGATGGGGAAGAAGATGGGGGTGGAGGACTTAAACTTTTTATCTGCTTGATAATTTGTTAGTAAAAAGCATGATGAGGAAGTGAAGTCTTAAATATCATTGGAATAAACATTCCCCGTACATGAAAATTTTTATATAGGTTCGCTAATAGACAAACACTTAAAGTACCCTTAAAAGGCAAGATTAGGGATGGGTAGGTAGTGAAGTGAATACAGCACTGGCCCTGGAGTAATGAGGACCTGAGTTCAAATTTGGCCTCAGACACTTGACACACTTACTAGCCATGTGACTTTGGCAAGTCACTTAACCCCAGTTGCCCTCAAAAAAAAAAAACTAGAAAGAGGAAAAAGAAAAAAAATTCTGTATCTCTTCTGATTGATTTTCGATTATGAAATTTTGTCCTCTGCAATCCAGATCTTACTCAAGGAATGAAAAGATGGAAGAAGGAAGGGAGAAGGGAAGGAAAAAAGCTAATTTTTAAAACAACTGTTATGTGCCAAGTATTGTGCTATGTGCCTTATGTATATTAGAGCATTTGATCCTCACAATAACCCTGTAAGTGCTATTATTATCACCAACTTGCATTTTAGGAAAATGAGGCAAAGAGTTTTAAAGTGACAGTGGCTAGCATCATACAGCTAATAAGTATCTGAGGCCAAATTGAACTTGTTTTGTTGTTTAGGTGGTTCAGTCATATCTAAATCTTTGTGAACCTATTTGGGATTTTGTTGGCAAAGTTACTGGAGTCATTTGCCATTTTCTTCTCCAACTCATTTTGCAGATGAGAAAACTGAGACTTGGAATGAGGGTTAAGTGACTTACACAGAGTCACATAGCTTGTGAGTGTCTGAGGTCAGATTTGAACTCAATACAATGAGTCCTCCTGACTCCAGGCACCACAGCTATTCACTGTACCACCTAACTGCTCAGGTCTCCCTTATACCAGATTCAGTGTCATCACCTAGTGACCCTATATAGGGCTCAACCATATACACATTCAAAGCACTTATATGAACAAAATCTCACTTAGGATGAATGTCAAAATAAATTCTTGTCCTGGAAGACTCTCAATCATGGGATCATAGAATGATATTTTTAGAACTGACAGGCAATTTGGAAACCTTGCCTAGTGGTGTCAAAGTTTGATTTTTAATCCATATAATGTGACTATTAGAAAACTCTTTAGACTTGCCTACACTGTTTCCACTAATTTGACCACTTCTATCTACACAGTGAAGATGAGTTAACTAGTAAGATGGTGACATCTCTTTCAGTCTGAACCTCAGTGGAAAATACAACCCTGATATTGACAATTTTGTAGAGGTGGGACAGAAAGGTTATTTGAGACACTTCACCTGAAAATAATAATGCCACAAGATATCCTGAACTCCAGGGTAGAAGAGGAGATTTAAAGGAAGAAGTATCCACCACTCCCAGTCATTGCTTCCGGGAAAAAGAAAATAAATTGCAATTGTGGCACCTACTTTGGGACTAATTCCCCTACTATCTCTGATATTTACAGATGAACTCCCAAAAGATAATTTTTTTTAAATTTGATTCAGGATTCTAGACATCTTACAAGATGTCTAACACTATGTTTTATAAGCATGTTTCATATCGACCAACCAGTTAGCCAGTGACAGTTTTTAGAAAGAGCTATTTATAGGGGGCGGGTAGTTGGCACAGTGAATAGAGAACAGGCCCTGGAGTCAGGAGGACCTGAATTCAAATTCAGCCTCAGACACTTAACAGTTACTAGACATGTGACCTTGGGCAAGTCACCTAAACCCAACTGCCATGTCCTCCTCCCTCCAAAAAGAAACAAAAAAAGAAAAAGAAATAGATACTTAAGTTTGTTATAGTAAGCACTTGGTATAAAACGTCCCCAAAACTCTGCACACATTCATTCCCTGGAGACGGTAAGCTCAAGCATAGAGAATACATACAACAAAGTGGTAGCTCACAGCCCCTGGATGGATCATCATCCTTCATAGTCTCATTAGAGTTTTTGAAAAATTTGTTGATGTGAGTGTTATTTTCTACTAGGTAACAAAGGTCGTTTTTTTCTCTGTCCCAGTGAGATCATGCCCCATGAAACTGCCTTTTTTGTTTGTTTAGTTTGTCTTCTCTTAGTTCCTTTCTGGATACATTGTTTGTTACTGGTCCTATCTCTCTGATGATATGATCATTGGGGGTAGGGGATTAACTATGCCACTACTTCTGGGCTCATTCCTTCCTCACCATCCCCAGTTCCTTGCTGACCTCTGACAAGGGCCCAAGGGTCTGGCTCCTCAAAATATTACCTATGCTTGAATATGGAAGCAGTAGTTGTAATGTTAATCTGATATAAACAGGCCCTGAAGAAGCCCCTGAGGAAGGCCCTAATTCTTTCAATAAATTCCAATATATTCAATCTTCTAATTTCATACAATCATTTAAAGCACTTTGTTCCTTCCCAAATTGATTAACTAGGCTGTTCACATTAGATTTTGCCATTAATTGATTGATTGTTTCAATAGAGATGCCTAGGGATTATTCACAACAACTTTATACGTTTAATTTTCTAACTTAATCAGAGGTATTCTCACCTGATAAAAGTAGAGCAGCTTGTTACTTACATGAGACACTGATTTGACACATTTGATATTCATTTAAAGTTTATTAATATATAATTTTAGGATATCAAATAAGTATAAGTTTAAATTCCCAGAGAAAACAGGGCAAATATTATTTTAGAAAAGAAAATTCATTAGTTTACTTTAGGAATAGAGATGGAAAGTTACCTTTCTTTTTTCCTTTTTTAAATATATGGAAAAGTCAATAATGTCATTCACCTTAATTCTCCACTAGCCCAAATCCAATCCCTTCTCTCTATTTTCCTTGCTAAATTATGAATCTAGCATCTCACTTTACAATCCTCATTATTATTATCATCATCATCATCTCCATTACCTTTTAACTTGGACATTTAAGACTCTTCCCTGACTCTGACTTTGCCCATCCCACTCTTCTTACTGATGGGGGCTTGGGTGCCTGTGCTTGAACTCTAATTCCAAAATCACATCTCTCCCTAGTCTCAAAATGCTGTCTCAGGCAGCTTCTCACCAGCACAAGTCCAGCATGCCCTAGGAAAATGCTAATCTCTCTGATACAGTAGCCAGCTGTATCTATGGAATTTAGTAGTTTGAACTAGCTGTGTACTGGGTGATAAAGATATTTACTACTCATTGTAACAGCAAGCACCCCAGTGTCCCCAGGGTTGCTGCCACCACAGGTTCCTGGACCTGCTTTGATAAAGGAAAGCAACTCAAAATGGGTTAACAAGCTTACTTTAATCAGTCAAATATGTATTGTCTACCCAGTTCAGGGGAAAAAGGTCAGCACCCTGAACCTCAAAGCATACAGACAGAATTATCAAGACAGAGAAACAGATCAAGTAGACAGACCTCCAAACTGTCCAACCATTACATCCATACCAAATCAACATCTGGGTTTTTCAAAGCCAAAGTGGGGCTCTCAACAACGGCTTCCCAGAATCCAGATCAAATTACAGAACGCTTCTCAAAGTGAGCCCCAAAACAAAGCCACACATCAAGGCTTATACAGCCCTCTCCTGGCTCAGAGAATGCAACAACCCTACTGACTCACTGGCCAATGAAGAAGTGTCTACTGAAAAACAAGCCTCCCACCCCAGGCTCCAGGTTCACTTTAGCCTAGGGGCAGGGAAGATCTTTAAAATTTACCTTCCCATTACTGACCTATCATATGTGTCCTAGACTCAGTCATATATATATATATGTATATATACTCCCTTAAGTTTATCTTGTCTAACAAGACATTGATGGAGGCAACCTGGGTATTTCTCAGTCAACCCTGACCGTTATTTGACTTAGTGAAGTTTCAGGCCTAAAACCACATCTCCCTGTGGTCCCTCACCCCCACCCCTTGGGCTATTTTCCAGTGAACCTTTGGTAAAATACCTGCACAGGAGGTATTAAAAGTTTATGTTCCTTTAAGAACTGATCACCTTTCAACCACTCCCTAATCCCACCCTGACTCACCTAGTTAGCATGTTTGGCACATGTTTTATTATGCTTTATCCTGTATAAACTTTAACTGCACATCTCTAAGGTTGCGGGTTCCCTAAGAATTCTTGCCCACTGTATAGCATAACAATAAATTTTTGCCACCTTGACTTAAAGAATGCTCAAGTCTGTGAATTCATTCCAGGTGACCTTGCCCTGGGAACTCTAGTCTTGGGATGGCTGTATCCCTGTGGGTTTCTCCCTCTACATTTCTGACCCCTCATCATCAATCATTATCTTGCTATATATATATATATATGCTAGGCTCTTCCCAGCTCCGGCCTTGTCTTACCTTATACCCGGTCTTCGGAAGTCTCCGGCTTCTTGTCTCCAAGAAGAAAACCCCCACAGAACACCCAAGGACACGGAGGTTGCCAAGCGAGGTTGCTCTTTATTCAGTTACATCTTAACAGTGTGGCCATCAAAACACAGCAGAGTGGAACCATGGGACAGAGAGAGCGGGACAGAGAGAAAGAGAGAGAGAGGGAGGAAGAGAGAGAGAGAGGGGGGGGGAGCCTCCCCTTGCATTTTTCCTAATATCCTTATCATTCTTCTTACAGTCACATGCCATGTGGGAGCCAGTCGTGCACTCTCCCGAGTGCAGGGCAAAGGAGTATGTGTTAAGAGGAGTCCGTGTTGATAAGGCACGTTCAATGCCACGTCGGCCTTTCCCAACCTGGCAAAGTCGGCTCCCACGGCCCTGCGCTCAATGCCATGTCAGCCCTTTCGGCCCGGCAGAGTCGGCCTCCACATCTCCATGTTTCTGCCCCTCAGATGTCACGTGCACCCCCTCCGGTATCTTGTGACTGCCACAGTGTCTCTCACACCTGTGGCTCCAACATATATATATATATATATATATATACACACACACACATATATATACACACATATATATATACATATATACACACACACACACATATATATATATATTATAGCCAGTATCTACTCTATAAGATATATATATATATATGTGTATGTGTGTGTGTGTGTGTGTGTGTGTCTTATAGAGTAGATACTGGCTAAAATGATATTTATTAATCTTATGCTAAAATTTGTTATGTAATCTCCCTCCTAGCTACATAGGAACCAAAGAATGATGTCACTAACATCTAAGCATACATAACTAAGTGTATATGAAACATAACCCAACCCCCTATACCTTGGGTCATGGTGATGATGCGATGCTGAAAATCTCACAGAGTAAGTAGTTTGAATGCTATCTAATCATCCTGGAAATTTAATTTAGGTTGTGAGTGGAACTAACAAATGGTCTAAACAGAAAGTTCAGATTACTCTGGCTCAAGAGGGTATTGAACTAGAGACCATGCCAGAACTCAGAAAAGCAAAACATGGGAATGATAATTACAAAGGTTGCAAAGCAAGGCAGCCAGTATCTCTTTATACTGGCTACAGACAGAACCCAAAAGACCAGAGTATGAGACATACCCAATTGTTAGTCGATTATTTCCCCACCATAATCTCAGATAGCTGGAATTTTATTTATGTACTTTCCACTTTGTTTTTTTCCTTCTCTCCCTTTCCATCCTCAGGGAATTATAATATGAATTCAAGAATCCTGTTTGCTTTTAATTAGATTTTTACTGTTCTGATGGAAAAATAAAGGTAAATGTATTTTCAAGCTTGATTTTTTTATCAATTGTTCTGCACTCATGTATTTAATTGTATTCAGAGGGTACAATAAAACAAAATCTGTCATCATTCTAGCTACAAAGAATCTGTAGGAGTGCAGTTTCCTGAATTAAAAGGCACCTTTGCACATAGCAGAAACAGTTGTTTGTGGACTTAATGGGCTGGGATTTTGATCACTTGCTTTGGTATGATTTAGTATTATATCAATAACTCTATAAACTCCCCCAAAGAAAGGATTCCACATGGGCAATTGCATTTGGACCTAAGTGAGTCTATTATTTCTGTACAGAATGCTCACTGCTTAAGGTCTATTCTACTCCCTATAGAAATCACGGAGGTAGAGAGAATCGTGGAAGTGTAGACACCAAATAATAAGGCCTTATAGGAAGTCAAGATGTGAATGTGAAGACAAATGTTATCTAGGAGAGCTCCAACCCTTACATTCCAAGAGAGAAAGGAGAAAAAATATTCCTCAGATGGTTGTCTTCCAGAAAAAAAAATATATACCTTATGCATGCAACACAGAAACACATAAAGAAACACACACACACATTTATACATTGAGGATTCACCTATTTTTTTTTATTAAAGAAGTTTGGCAAAAAAATCTGCTCTCATTTCACCATTCGTGATATATAAACATACCTATGTTTCAATATAAAACATTTAAATGTTTCATTATTATATTATAAAGTAAAAACTTTTCACCTTCTATTTCTTCTCCATTCACTTTTTCCTTTCTCTCCTCTTTCACTCTGTTTCTCATTCTTTCTTCTGTCTTCATCACAAATGATACAACCATTCAGATTTTCTCTATTGAACATGAATACATACTTTCTTATATCCACTGATAAGTGCACTACTGATATGCATCTCTGAAGAGCTGGTTGGAGCACAGATTTTAGAATAGAGTAATATAAATTATCATGTGTATGGAGTGTTTAGAGAGGAATAACACTTCTAGTGTGAGGTTTTACTGATCCCTTTTCAGGGCTTCTCGTTCATCTTTGGTGTCCAATTGCCGCCAAACTCTCGTTTGTAGCTCATAAAAGATATAGTGGTCACATCTTAGTTAAAACATCTTGGCAGGCAGGCTAAACCAAGTTGGAGCTATAAGTAGTGAGCTAGGGGACATCTGCCACACACATGTAAAGACTTCCTCAAGCAGATCGGGCAGTTTAGAATAATTTGTTGAAATGGTCATAAAGACAATTGAAGCAGGCATTGTGGAGTATGGAGAGCTTAGTGATTAGTCATCTTTATTTTTGTCTTATGACTACACTTCAATGACTCTGGAAGAGAGAATGAGGTTATGACTTTTCCAAATCTGCCTTAGGTCAATCCAACCCACACCTGAGTCAAAACATTGCCCCTGTGATGTCATCAGTCCTTTTAAAAAATGAAAGATAACAGTATAAATTATATAAATGTTTTACCTGGTACTTCCTCCTTTCAGAGTTTTCACTTTCTCAAAGCAGATGCTCATAACATTGCTATTTTTAATGATTCATGAACAGGTGGGAGCTTCTTCCCTTGATGCCTCTCAAAGACCCTTCAATTCTCTTCATCCTATAATGGGCCTTTATCATGTTCTCCCCAAAGTCCTATACAGAGGTTATAAAAAACATTCTGGATTTCTTTAATTTTCTCCCCAAGGGTCCATTCAGTATACCTGACTTGTAACTCCTACAGTCATTTTTCTCCCAAGGAAAACATCATTTACTGTATTTTTTCACACCTTCAAAACTTTCATCCAAACTGTACATCTGGATTCAATGTAGCAGCATTCTTGTTTTTTTTTTAGTTCCTTTATGATCTTTGAAGAATGTTAAACTATCTGGTAGCATTGATTGACAGTTTCTGATGTTTACTGAGATACCTGTGAATTACATTTCCAATTTCTGTTAAAAATTGGCCTACCATTATTTATATCAAAGCACACCACTTACTATGTAATTATTCAACTAGGACTGAAATGATTGTTAAATCCACATTTTCAAACTGTAAAACCAGCAAGTTGTCTCCTCAGAACAATCTCTCTTCTACCAGCCACCATTCTCCTACTGGCTTTTTAAAGGAACGCTTCAAATTTCATCTACCTAAAGACATTTTTTAAGCAATTGGGGTTAAGTAACTTGCTCAAGGTTACATGGCCAGTTATTTCTGAGTGTGGTGCTAAGTATCTGAGCCCGGATTTGATAACCCAGGTCATCCCGACACTGGAGCCGGTGCTCTTACTCGCTGACCCACCTGGCTGCCCCTCCTAAAGACATTTTTTTTTACAAAATTCAACAGCTAGATAAGACTTAATAAAGACTTAATAAAGGTCACTTATACACATACACAATGGGAAAACAAACTCATCCACAAGAAATTGCTAAATTAAAATGTTACTCTAAAACTATCTAATAATTAAATATTGATTAGTGCAGGGTTTATGTCTGTATTAGTCATGGAAATCAAAAGCAGGAAAGATCCTTACAGATCATAGATGTACAGAGATGCACAATTTATACATTTTTATTATTAAGAAACTGAGCAAAAAATAGTTTTGTTACCATATAATGAAAAATTATAAAATATAGTATGCAATCATAACATGTATGATTAATCTGTAGTCAGGTGTTATATCTTATAGTGTGCTGCGTTTGGTAACTTTGCTCCTTGCTACCAACGTGACCATGGGAAAAAGCATAGCCTCTTTTAAGCTTTTCTCTAAAATCACAGGATCATGGTTTATGACTTGTAAGGGAGCTCAGAAGCCATCAGGATCAAGCTATTGGCAGTTAAGGAAATTGAGACTCAGAGACTTTAGGCTATTTTTCCAGGGTGATTGATACAAGTAGTAAATGTAAGAGGTGGGAGAGTTGAAGCCACTTCCTACGACTTTAGAGACAAGGTTTTTCTTAAAAGGTCAGACTAAGTTATTTGTAAGATAAGATCCTCTCCAACTTTAAATCTTGTGGGTGTCTATTAGGTTTAAATACTAATACTAAATCTTATTTTACTTAAATCACAAGGTTGCATTAATTATTTAGGTAACTCAGTCATTTAAGCTGTTGTATGACAACAATAATCATTTGATCAGTCAGATAATATCGAATTTCTCAGATCAAATTCTCAAGAAGCACCAAAGAGGTACTTTTGTCAGTTTAACAGACATTGCTCAAGCATAGTTACTCATTATCTCTCTCCAAAGCAGAAATTGTCCTTGAAAAGTAAGTTATGAGGTCAGTAGCTTACTGGCTGTTAGTCACTGTTTCTATCTGCAGGCATTTGTATAATCCAGTAATAGGTAATTGGACCATTGTGCTGCATATATGTTTGTGGTATTGCTTCTTTAACCTAACTGAATATCATACATTAACAATGTATTAGAATTTGAAACATATGGAGACAAAGATTGCATAATGCCCTGAGAAAAATCTCATTACTGAATAATATGAAAATACAATCATGCAAGAAAGTATGAATTGAATTTATTTTAAAAAGCCCATATAATGTCATGATGGCGATCCTCTCCCTGAAATATATGTAATATTACATATTAATATAGAATGAATACTAATCCATCCTTTGTTCATAACACAATAATAGTAGTATTACAAAAACTAGTCCTTTCTCTGAGAGAATGACATAATGCTTGTATCAGAAAATTGCAGCAACTGAGGCATAGAAATCCATCTTGCCCTACAAGAAAGTAAGGGGAAAGGGAGCAAGGGGAGGGATAGAAGGGATATATGAAAGGGTAGACTGGGAGAAGGAGCAATCAGTATGCTTGCCATCTTGGGGGTTGGGGTAGGGGAGAGATGGAGAGAAAATTTGGAATTAAAAATCTTGTGGAAATGAATGTTGATAACTAAAAATAAATAAACAAATTAGGAGAAAAAAGAAAATTGCAGTAAAATGTTAGAATTTTTTTTAGAGGTAGAAAAGAAAATGATGAAAAAGGGAGAAGGTATGGGATTCCTTTTAGTACACTACACACTTCCTTGGGCATAGTATATACTCAAGAAATTGATATAATTTCCTGTAGATAGTAGATTAAATAACAAGAAAACAAGTATTACTTCTCAGTGTGGTAGACATTGGGGAAAATATATAACCAAACTAGAATAGATAACCTTAGAAAGTATATACAGGTTAGAGAAAAATGTGAATGTGTGCATGTGTGTGTGTGTGTGTGTAACAAGCAAAAAATATAAAGAATGATATCATAAAGTTTATAGCCCTCAAAGTGCCATCTTGAGATGCAAGAAAGTATTATTTCTTAATAAGACATTGTGAAGGACTCCTTGAGGAGCGGGATTTTTGGAAGACAGAATGAAGTATACGCTTTAGGTTAAAAGTGTGGAAGAAGCAGAGAGGGCATGGTAGATGGATTGGGGTCCCATTAAAATTTACATTAGTAAAACTTTCCCTTGATCTCTCTCCATAATTGGTGCTCTTTTTTGTTACTGTTTTAATTATAATAAAACATTTTTTGAAGGAAGAGGGGGAAGATTGGAGGGATTTGGGGGAAGGATCCTGTTCCTTTTTTTAAAACTATGTTAATAGTCTAAAGGGAATCTTGGTCTCCTTTTTTATTTTGTAGAATATATCAAGAGTGTGTCTTTCTGTAAAGGTAAAATATGCTTAGCTTCTATGCTTTGCTCTATTTGTGTCACTGATTCATTAGTATAGTCAGATTTTCTTTTAAGCCACAGATTGTCAGTGTAATTGTAGAATAAGATAGTCACCAAGTATTTTTCATCCTCGCCACATATTTAGAGCATAAAACAAGAGGAATAATTAACACAATTGAAAGAAACACAATGAGTATGACATGATAAAAATGGTGAAAGGTGTTGAAAAGATGTTGTGTAAGAATAGGTAGTATTTATCCTAAAAAAGAAAAGAAAAAATATATATAAATATATAACTTGCAGGAAAGGGGAAATATCTTTATTTGATTATTTAAATGTCTATCATGTGAAAGTGGGATAGCTCTGGCCTTCATGAATGAACAGGAAAAACTAGGAGCCATAAGTGGAATCTGCAAAAAGGGAAAATTGGCCTCCATGTAAGGGGAAAGGCTTAACGATGAAAATGCTCCCAAAATGGAATGATCATCTTGGGAGACAGAGGTTCTGTATGACTTAGGATCAAGCAAAAACTAGATGACATTTCTTGAACAATACATCCTAGAGGGGAATAAGAATAATACAATTTTATTGTTTTAAAACTTTACACTTCAGTTTTTATAAGTTGTTACATTGCCCTCTATCAAGTTTACACCAAAAGTTATTAGTTTAGTTTCATATTGTAGTCTTTATAATGACACTATAAATGACTATAGAAATATATAAAAAACATGTAGAAATACCTGTATGCATGTACATGTAGCCATACATATGTGTGCATGTATTAATTATGCATATAAACACCCCCACCTCCCAAATATGAGGTATAGTTTTTAGGATAATCTAATGGTATTTCTAAAACTAATGTCCAAGAATTCAGTAAGTAGAAGCTAATGTGTGACAGATCAGAGATAGAAGCCAAACTGACTCTCTTAATGAGTGAAAGTTAATAACTCATTACGAGCACAATGCAGGAGGGAATGTGTTATTATATTACTATTGTACACGGATGACAAGTTGAATAAATTGGAGCTGTCAGTAGGCAACTGTATCAGAGAATAGCAATTAATGTCATGGACTAAAGCAGAGAATTCTGTCCTTTAGAAAAATAGTGAGCTTGAGGATAGCACTTCCTATTTTAAAACATTCTTCTTTCATTATAATTTATATTCAGAGACAGATGAAATATAAAACATTTTTCTATTTTGTTTGGAACTCTTGTTAACATTGAGAGTGCATAGCAACTGTAGATTAGAACTTTTGAGAATTATTTGCCTGGGTTCAGAATTTCTCCATTTCTAAAATGAGGATAATAATTTCTGACCCTACCTGTTTCACAATGTCACAAAGAAAAAAAGAATTGGAATGGCACATATGAAAGTACTCTAAGCTCTTTTGAGGATGTTGAGTATAAAATTATAGTGAAAAATAAACTTAACCCTGAGATCAGTCCATATTTAGCAAATGAATATGCAGGTATATTTCAAATATCTATGTGTAACTATTATATACTAAGAGAGTAGGTGCAGGATTATCTGTGGGTGACTAATCTAAAGTTAATCTTGTCTATAAAATTTTGTGATATGGTTGTTGAGATATTGACTAATTCATGTATGTGCTATCAAGATTTGGTTTTAAATAGATTATAATATGTGGGAGGAAAAAAAGTAAAGAAAACCCGAATTACAATTAAATTTCAGTGGGTAAATCAGATGAGATAATACCAAGCATGAAGGCCAGGTGAGGAAAGTTGGATAAAGATGAAGAAATCATAAAGCAGTACATTCATAAGTGGATTATTCAGGTGAGAAGAAAGGAGTGGAAAACCCAAGAATGCAAAAATATGGTATAAGGTTAAGAAAAAGATTCTTTTTGGGGAGGAGGCAAGATGGCAGAGTAGAAGCACAACCTTCCCCAGGTTCTGGCTTCTACCTTCCCCAATCCATGTAAAAAGGGGACTCTAAACAAACTTTGGAGCTGCAGAACCCACAAAATGACACAGAGAAGCTACTGCTGAGGACAGCCCAGCAGGCTGGCAGGAATCCAGCACAGCGCTCTGGGAGACCAGCCCAGCCCAGCCCCATGCCAACGCTTTAGCCCCAGGGCGGGCCTGAACAGCCACTGGCCAGAGGTTCTCCAAATCAGCAGCAGCAGTGGCAGTTTCCAGATTTATCAACAAATAGATGCGAAGCACAAAGAGAGAGGCCAGTGCAGTCTGGATTTTGGGACCAGTAAGTGTGAGTGCGGGGCTTTTATCCCCGGGGCAAGAAGCCACTGAAACATCAGCAAAGCCTGCCAGTGCCACGTGGTGGCTTCAGCTCCTGGCCTGCAGAGTGTAGGGGGAACAAGCACCAGGGGTAATCTGAGGGGTAATCGCTCTTGCTTTAACCTGCTTGGATCTGGATTGCAGTCTAGGGTGGAGGTCCTGAGGTGTGTGTCTAGCTTGAAAGAGCATGTTGAGACCTCAGAGAGGGCACCCATCTAATACCTCTGGCAACTGAGAAAACCCCAGCATTTGGGACAAAATCTCCCCTGTCTGGTGGCAGAATCCTACTGTGGCTAAAAGCCCAGGGTTCAAGTGACTGTGGGGTGACATGACCAGGCAAATAAACAAAACAGACAGAAGATTCCAACATTACACTTCTATGTTGGGGACAAAAAGGAGCAAAGCATGGAACAGGAGGAAAACAGTGAAGTCAGAACTCCTGCACCAAAAGCTTCAAAGAAAAATACAAGCTGGTTAAAGGCCATAGAGGACATTAAGAAGCAGATAAGATAAGTGGAGGAAAAATTGGGAAGAGAAATGAGAACGATGCAAGAAAATTATGAAATGAGAGTCAACAGCCTGACTGAGGAAAATAATTCCCTAAAAAACAGACTGACTCAAATGGCAAAAGAGGCTCAAAAAGGCAATGAGGAGACGAAAGCCTTAAAAAGCCAAATTTGCCAGGTGGAAAAAGAATCTCAAAAGCTCACTGAGGAGAATCATTGCTTCAGAATCAGATTGGAGCAAATGGAAGTTAATGACTTTATGAGAAATCAAGATGCTGTTAAACAGATCCAAACAAATGAAAGAATAGAAGGCAATGTGAAATACCTCATGGAAAAAACCACTGGCATGGAAAATAGATTGAGGAGAGATAATTTAAAAATTATTGGACTACCTGAAAGCCATGACCAAAGTAAGAACCAAGAAAGCATCCTCCAGGAAGTTCTCAAAGAAAACTGCCCTGATGTTTTAGAACTGGAGGGCAAAATAGAGGTTGAAAGAATCCACAGATCACCTCCTGAAAAATATCCCAAAAAGAAAACTCCTAGGAAAATTACAGCCAGGTTCCAGAATTCCCAGATTAAGGAGAGAATATTACAAGCAGACAGGAAGAAACAATTTGAATATTGTGGAAACACAATCAGGATAACCCAGGATCTGGCAGCTTCTACACTGAGGAATCGAAGGGCTTGGAATGTGATATTCCAGAGGTCAAGGGAGCTGGGATTAAAACCAAGAGTCACCTACCCAGCAAAACTGAGTATCATGTTTCAGGGGAAAATATGCTCATTCAGTGGAATAGAGGACTTTCAAGCATTCTTGCTGAAAAAAACAGAGTTGAGTAGACAATTTGACATTCAGATACAAGAAGCAAGAGAAGCATGAGAAGGTAAACAGGGAAAAGAAATCATAAGGAACTTATCAAAGTTGAACTATTAACATTCCTACATGGAAAATCAATAATTGTAACTGATGAAACTTTTCTCAGTAGTTGAAGGGATTAGAAATATATATATGTATATATACATATATATGTCTAGATATGATGGTATATGGACATATGAATACATATGTGAATGTGTGTATATATGTTTACAGGTATACATAGATAGAGGGCACAGGACCAATTTAACAGGAAGGGATCATTCTTAAAAGGTGAAATTAAGAGGTGAGAGGAATATAATGAGAGGAGGTGGGGAGAGACAGATTGGGGTAAACTATCTCATACCAAAGAGACAAGGGAAAATGTTTACAATGGAGGGGAAGAATAGGAAGGCAGAAGGGGATGGGTCAAACTTATTCTCATTGAATCTGGCTTCAGGAGGACTGAAATACACCCTACATAGGGTATCTAACCCTCCAGGAGAATAGGGGAGGAAAGGAATGAAAGGGGGGATGATGGAAGGGAGGGCAGCCTGGGGGGAAAGGAAGTTGGAAGCAATCACTTTTGAAAAGGGACGGGATCAAAGTAGAGAATAGAACAAGGGGGAGGTGGGATAGGAGGGAGGGAAATATAGTCAGTCTTTTACAATATATCTACTATGTTATTTTTTTGCATTAGCCACACATGTACAACCTATACTGAACTGCTTTTCTTCCCAGTAGGGGTGGGTGACAAGGAAGGAAGGGAATGAATCTGGAAATGAAAATTTTAAAATCAAATATTCATATATATATATATATGTATATATGTGTATGTGTGTGTGTGTATATATATATATATATATATATAAATACTATTATTAATGCCATCTTAAATGTAATTGGGAAATAGGATATGCAGGCACTGAGGCATAGAGATCCACTGGGAAAGTCGAAAGAGGTATGGGAGAAAATATGGTAGCGAGCAGACTGGAGGAGGGGATATCCTGTGGGACTGCTATTTTGGGGCAGTGGGTAGCAGAAAATTGGGGAGAAAATTTGTAACTCAAAATCTGGTTGAAACAAATGATGTAAATCAGAAGTTAATAAAGAATTAAAAAATTTTTAAAAAGGAAATTATTCTTTTAATATTGATGCAAAATGTAACAGGGAATGTTAGGAGACACGGAAAAGCAAAAGCAAATAATGGAGTCTTATGGTTTGAGGCTGAAGATGGAAGCAAGACTGTGTTTGAGGCCTTCTTTTACCTTAGGAGATGTGAGAAACAGCCACTAAATTCTATCAAAAAAATGTTAAGGTGGATACTCCAGGATTTATTTAATTTCAAACAACAATCTCATTCCCACAAAGAAAATTAGCTATAGCTGCTTCTTTGGATCAGTTTAAGAAATAATGATATACAGAGCGAGTAGAAATAAAGAATTGAGCTTGGGTTGATGGAGTAGTTAGACATCTGGGTAGTTGGTTATCTGAGTTAGGTAATCAATACGTGTTTTATTATTATTTGAAGTTCTATTAAATTTGAAGGGCCGTGATATATTTTTATTTTATAAATGCAGAAATACAAATTAGTAGCAATTACACAATTTTTTTCATTTATTTATTGTAATAGCTGAACTGTAACATTGTGCCCCTCCAAAAATATTGAAAATTAAAAGTAGTTTATGTGTGTTACTGGGGACTCATTTCAATCATTCCAATGGGACAAGTTTTAATACTTAATTTTCTTTCTAAATTACTAATAAAGATCTAACAGAACAGAACTAGCTTAATATATTGACTTTTAAGAAATTATACTTATTCATAAAACTAAAACTTTTCCAAAATAGGTTTAGTAATTCTATGTAACATAATAAATATTCAATTCATTTCTCTCCCTGAGTACTATCAGACACAAAGACAATAGTCACAATGTATGACAAATATTTTTTTATAGCAATAGGATTTTACAGGAAAATAGTGATCACTTAATGGATTCATATATAAAACTCTGCCAAAATCAAGAAAGGATGCAAATGTTTCCCTGAAAACTGAAGTATGTCTTTGATAACTTATTAAAGTTTCCTTAAAATTAGAAACAATACATTTTATTAGAGAGCTTTGTTTGATTGAGATAGACTTAGGCTTTTCCTAATTCTAAGCTTACATTTGTGATGTGTTTGTGTGTAGAAATGTAAAATGAAAGTTTTCTAGTTGAATAATAAGCCAAAATTACTATAACATCAATATACCGAATTGTCTTGAATAGGTTTTCAAGTACCATTAGTGACTTCAAAAGTATCCTAACCCCAAAGACTCACACTTTCATGATATTGGATCTTTGCTCAAAGCACTGTTGAGGAAAAGAAGAATTCTGGAGTTGTAAGTTAACACAGATGTCATCTTGAAATAGTAGAAATTATACTGGATCCTATGTCAGAGAATTTATTTTCTTGTTCTGGCACTCATTTCATGTGTGATGTGAGCAACAATGTCCTCTTCAATATAAAACTGAGGATTGTCAACGAGTCAGTCCTTATGAGCATACATAGAATGTTACATAGATGCAATTTCCATGTAGACTGAAGCATGCATAAACATTATATAATTTGTTCCAGTCTAAAAAAATAAGGTAAAGAGGAGGTTTTTGGGTTTGCTAAGAAACTTAGACTGGGGCACATTCAAAATTGCCAGTACCTGGCCCTAGATGGGTCTTTTTCTGTCTCACTGCTGCAATGGTGAGAAATAGTTTCATAGAGGGAGAAATCTGAAGCTTGTTAATTTGAAACTGACATGTGACCTATGAATCACTAGAGCTTTTCTTAATACTCATCCTTCTTGTTTTATTTTTCTCCAGACCTGTATGCCCTTTTTCACACTCTTATTTTGGAAAATATCTCTTCTCGATTCACATCCTAAGCCAGGTTAGAACTCACCACCTCACATCTGGAACTCTACAGCCTTTTATCATTTTCTTTCCCTATTAAAAATGTGAGCTCTTTGAAGGCAAGGGTTATCTTTCCTTCTGTCACATTGTAAGAACTTAATAAATACTATTTGACTTGACTTGTATGTCTCTCCATATGAGCTACCAATTCTTAGCACTCCAGTTCCATCAATCAATCAACACCAATTAGCTTTTTCAAAGGCATATTTGCTACAAAGACATAGAAAGAAAAGAAGGACAAATATATGCCCCCAATGACTGGGATGCAGTGTTTCCTACAAGCCACACTCCAGGTAAAGTAAGCTAAGATTTTAAGATTCTTTCTATAGAGTATCTGTTGCAAGTTCATTTCAAAATGTGAAATAACCCATGAAGGGATAGAAGATGAGCCTGCATTTCTGATAATGTTAAACTAGGTGAAGCAAATCACTCTGGGACTTTGTTCCTTCTCGTTTGGCTTCTGGAAAATTTTGAAATAAACTATAGCTCCTGGACTCATGTGTTAGAAGATCATAGTTATCTCTAATGATCTTCACTTAAAACAGAAAAGAAAAAAAATACAAAGCAAAGAGACCAGTAAAAATCAATCACTGAATCCATATTATACATCAAAAACATAGTTCTATTTACCAGCAATACAAAGAATGGCAAAAACATAGCCCCTACCATAATGGACATCACATTTGACCAAGATAAACAAAACACAAACAAATAGGTACACAATAGATATATACAGAGTAAATGAAAGGTAATCACAGAGAGAAAGAACCATAAGTATCTGTGTGTATATAAGCACATGAGAGGTGGTGATAGGTTTCCTAAAGAAGGTGGAATTTGAATTTAAGCTTGAAGGAAACCAGAGAAACCAAGAGATAGCAGTGAGTTGAGAGAAAATTCCAATTTTAAGTGCAGCAAGTCAAAAGGCCAACAGACAGGAGATTGCATATTATGTGAAAAAAAAAAACAGCAAAAATATCGATTCCTGTATTGTAGAACACATGTCAGTAAATGAAATTTAATAAGATTGGAAAGTAGAAAGGGACAAGAATTTGGGGGTTTTACATGTTAAAAAGATATCTTGTATTTAATTCTGGTGGTAATAGAGAGCCACATGAATTTATTGAATAAGATGGTGAAATTATCAGGCATGTGATTTAGGAATCCTGGCAGAAGAGTAGAGGATGACTTGGAATGGGACAACTTGAAATTAGACAACCAAACAGAAAGCTTCTTCAGTGGTTCAAGTGTGAGGTGACAAGGCCTTGGGGCTCCCTTCCTCTTCCCCACTCTCAACAGGGTAAAGCATATTTAGGGCCAGCATAGTTTAGAAGATAATGGGCTGGGTTTAGGGTCAGAAAGAGCTAGATTAAATACCTTTCTCTGACCCTTATTAAATATATGAGTCTACACAAGTTTCATTGACTCTGTTTCTGAGGAAAGTCCTTATTACATGTCCTAAGTTACAGACAAGTTGTCAACTTCATTGGCAATAGAAGTTCCTTTGCTGGGTGATTCCTTATATCCTGGACTTTAAGATCTTTCATTTATACCTGTACATATTTGCCACATATTAATTTGTCTTCTTGCTTTCACATATGGCATAATTAAATGTCACAGTATACTCCTTTTTTATCTGGTTAATCTTCCTTTATTTGTGCTTAGGCAGACCTTTACACAAATGTTATTGAAACTTCATCTTAAATATGATTTCCATATAATGAGAAGATAGTATTCATGGGAAAAGACCATGATGTTGGGAAAGAAGGAAGGGAAAAGGAAAAAGGAATGGGAGAATATGGAATGGATAGATACTGTCATGGAGGCAATGAACATGAACTTGGACAGAGTTTGGGAGATTGTATAGGGTAGAAGGACCTGGCATACTGTGGTCCTTGGCATCCTAAAGAGTCAAACAAGAATGAATGACTGAACAAGAACAATATATATCTAATATGTGGCATTAATGAAAGACAGGTAACACTGAAGTCTGGGAAAAACAAAACAAATAACATCTGTATATTGGAGACCCTGTACTATTTCCACTGGATATGGTGGGACAATAGAATTCTTCCCCTTATAATCTAAAAATGGACCTCACATGTTCAAGCCCATGCCACACATTTTACCTTTCTGATTGTCCAAAAATATCTAATACTATAAGCTACTCCCACTTGAAAAAATTGTCATTTGACTATCCACACTTCTTTTATCACTTGCCTCCCCTTTTCACAGTTTTTCAAAGATATGAAACCATAACTCATCAGTCAATTTATCGGGTTTTTCAGTGTCCATTACTATAATTCATAGTGTCCTGAACTCCATAAATCAAGCAGATAATTTCTTATTTCTATGAATTATATTGATATATTTTTAAAGCAATCAGGGTTAAGTATCCTCCTCAAGGTTACACAGCCAGTTATTTCTGAGTGTGGTGCTGAGTATCTGAGCCCGGATTTGATCCAGGTTATCCCGACACTGGAGCCGGTGCTCTTACTCGTTGAGCCACCTGGCCGCCCCTAAACAATTGGGGTTAAGTAACTTGCTCAAGGTTACATGGCCAGGTGTTTCTGGGTGGGTGCTATGTGTCTGAGCCCGGGATTCGATCTCCAGGTCATCCCAACACTGGAGCCGGAGCTCTTACTTGCTGTGCTACCTGGCCTCTCCTATGAATTATATTTTAAATTATCTTTTAATAGTTTGTAAAAAAATTCCAACAACAAAGACCATGCTTTATAAATAATAATAACAGTAATAATGAAATACTGATTGAATTGTTCTGTCTTCATTGCATTTTATTATCAGCTCATGTACCTTGAGCAGAATTTTTCTCCCTCCTTTAGGACTTCTATCCCAAGAAAGGTTTTTTTTTTTTCCCTCAAGAAAGCCCTTTTTATTGTCTTTAGCATTCATTGCTAACTTCAACCAATTCTGAATTTTAATGTTCCTGATATTTTTTTTAGAAGACTATTGCCACACTTGTTTATCATTGTCATGAACCCTTATTAACATACTTTCATATATTTTGGGTTTGTGTATGTATACCTATACATGAATATGTCTGTGTATGTACATGTATATACACAGAGACATATACATACATATATCCCCTTTTTGGTTGATAGATTTTTTTTCATATCCCTAATGTTCCCTACATCCATCTCCAGCAGTTTTAGTTTTTAATTTTGACTGTATCTTTATATTTTTTAAAATTTTTTATTTTTTTGTATTTTATTATTTTTGTTGTTCAGTCATGGCCTGAATTTCTCCTAGCCCATTTGGAATTTTTGGAGTGGTTTGCCATTTCCTCTGCAACCTTATTTTACAAGTGAGGAACTGGGGCAAACAAGGTTAAATGACTTGCTGAGGATGAGAGAGCTAATAAGTGTCTGAGGCCAGATTTGAACTCAGGAAGGTGTTCTTTTTTCTGATTTCAGACTGGTACTCTTCTCTTAGTTATATACAAACACAGGTGCACACAGTCCCCTCCCCATGACCTACATGTGTGCATTATGTACATATGTATATGTGTATATAACTGTACAAACTCTAACATTTATGATATAGATTATCCTATTGCTGTAGTACTAATTATACACACACACACACATACACACACACATATATATATATATATATATATATATATAGCTTGTAGAGAAAAGATGAGAAAAATATGAAATATGATGAAAATTAGAGAGGAAAGATAATTGAGGCAGGGAGGTCAATTAAAAAGTAATCACAATGATAAGTGAAAGGTAATGAAGGCCTGAGCTAGTGTGATAGCTCTGTCAGTAAAGAAAAGAGGCACAGCTGCTAAAGATGTGGTAGAGGTAGAAATATCTAGATCTAACAATGGATTGCATATTTGGAGTGAGGGAAGTGAGGATAGCAGTGATTTTATAGATCTAAATAACCAGAAGAATCATGATTCCCTATATATAAATAGAACATTAGAAGTGGAAGAGTGAGTTTTATTGGAGACATCTTGAATTTAAGATGCCTACAAGACATCTAGTTCAAAATCTCCAATAGTAGGTGAATTGGAACTAAAGCCCATGAAAGAGATTTGGATTTAATTTATACTGGGAGTTGTCTGATAGACATGCTAATTGAAACCATAGGAAATAATGAGATCATTAAGTGACCAATCAGAGAGTAATGGATAGAGGGTCCTGGACAGAAGTTTAGAGAATAGCTATGGTCAGGGGACATTATATGGATAATGATCCATTAAAGTACATTGAGTAGGAGTGGTCCAGCTGGCACAAAAAGTAAAAAGGGATCAGTTTCACGAAAAACCAAAGAGGAAAAAATAGTTAGCAAGAAAGTGTTAAACAGCATGAAATGCTGCAGAGAGTTCAATAAGTGTGAATGTTGAGAAAAATAAATAAATTTTTCAATTGAAATTTATTGATTGCTTTGTAAAAATAATCTCAATTCAATGTAAGAATAAGAAGGGATTTGAGAGTCTGGGAGACTTGAAAGATGGTAGTATTCTTAATAGAAATAAGGATATTCATAAAAGAGGTGAGGTTGAGATGAAAGCTAATATAATCATAACATATTGATTCCTTTTCATCATATGCTACTCTCACACTTAAAAATTGAAAGTGTGTGTGCAAGTGTGTGTGTGTGAGAGAGACGTGTGACAGAGTACATGTGTGAGAAAGTGTGTGTGTGTGTGAGATAGTGTGGGTATGAGAATGTGTGTGTATGAGAGTGTGTATGTGAAAGAGTGTGTGAGAGTGGGAGTGATGTCTTACTGACTTTAACCGTAAAAGAAATGGAATTTACCTGCCCTGATAAAGGACAACTGTGTCAATCAAGAAGAGATAGAAACAAGTTTTGAGAATCTGGGGGAGGGGGAAGAAGCAGGAAGGTATAGAAATTTTATTGACTCTAGTTAAGACAACCACTGTGCAGGGCACATACTACAGAGTACAGACTATCAGTGAGGTGGAGTAGAGGGGGAAATTGTCAAAGATCATCGTAGTTCTATTGGAGACAAACCCCAAACTGGCTACATACAAAACTCATCTTCTCACTGTGACTGAATAATTACAAATTCCTTTGGGATCAAATCATAAACCCATCAAGGCAATCCTATGACCCTTGAGGTAATCTTGTCCACACTTTGGAGACCACTACTCTACAATTCCCCTTTGTTCTTACTCACAGCAGAGCCTTATAAAAGAGATCTATAATCACCAAAGAGTTCAGTGAGATCATCCAGTTAGAGGTGAGGGAAGGAACAAAAATGAAAATAAAAAACAAAAAGAATGGATAAGGAGTGCTGATTTGCTAGATATTGACATACAAGAGGATGGAAAATCTACTGACCTCTTCAATCAGTTTGTATCTCTGACACAGGCCTCAAAAGTGGACAATTGCTTCCACAAAAGTGGGAAGTTGTAAAAGGACCTCACACTTTTTCATGCAACATAAGCCTACCTGTTTAGCCCAAATATCTGTTAGTGTGGGTATATGGCTGTGATAGATAGAACACATAAGAATTAAAGAACTCTTTAAGAATTAAAGTGAGTCTGTAATAGCAAGCCCCCTAGCAAAACCCGAATGGTCTGCTAGCACAGGTTCTTTAATCCGCTTTTCTAAAGGAAAGATAGCTTTAAAGGGGTTAATGTTCTCACTTTAATTACATTCACTATTTCAGGAGAAAACTCAACACCCTGAACATGAAGAAAATACAAACAGAGAAATTAGCACACAGATCCAACTGTCTGAAATAAGTAATCCAACCACTTACACACACCACCAGATCAGTAAAGCACCAATTTTTGAGTAGTTGGAGGGCTCTTATCAAAGAGCTACTCAGAGTCCTGTCCAGGGAATCAAAAGGTGCTTCTCATGAGCAAGCCCTGAAAGTAAAATGCCAACTTCCCAAAATATACAACAAAGACTTGCTCCCCTGATTGACTCAGAGACAAAAGGCATGAAACCTGCTTTGTCTCAGCACAGCTGTAAATTATCAGGGTTCAAAGGAGATTAATCCTTCAGATGTTTATAATTAAGCCTGAGCCCAGGTAATTAAATTCTAGAAAAACAACAACAACAACAACAAATCCCACTTTGCTTATGTTTATAGTATCACAAGGAGAACAAAGGAGAGGGATACGCTAGTTATGACAACATGTAATATATATTGCATTTTGAAGAAGGAGCCAAGGATATAATAAAGGAAAGGCATTACGGGAAAAATGGCATGGCCATGAAACCAGGGCAAGGAATAACAGGTTGATAACTACCGTGTTCAACCAGAGTCCTCAGAACATTAGCAGAAAATGAAGAACTATAGCTGTTGGACAAATTTTGCAGTGAATTATAGTGAATTTAGGGAGGACACAGATAAGAATTTCACATAAATAGCAAATAAGGATGAGCTGTAGCTTGTCTCACTAAATGGAACCTCCAAATTTATGACCACAAATCCATTTGAGTGATTATTGGAAATAAAATAAAATAAAAATTGTTTATATTTCTGTACAATTTTTGATACCTCTAATCAGACATTTCTAACCTTTGTTTGAGAGAAATGCTAAAACATGAATGTTTCAGAGATATAAAACTTTCTTCACATTGAATTATTTGTATGCGATTCTAACCTTTTATTTGAAGTCAAAGATTAAAAATCCTGCATCATTTTTAGTTATGATTTTTTTGCTTTATTTCTTTTCTCCTACTTAGTTGCTAATATGCCACAGTCATAAGATAGCTTTTCATGTAAAAAAAATAGTGGCACTATTCAAGTTATTTTACATTGAACAACAAGTTATCTGTGCTGCACAAATGTGAAACAATTAATTGAAAAAAGTAAACAAAGTGCTTGCAATTCCAGGAAATGGAGGAAAATTTCTATCCAAGAAGAGAACAACAAATGCACTACCTGAGAGAAAGGACATGGCACTTAGGTCAAGGGTTATGGAAAACTTACTTTTCTTTTTCCTCTAGGTCTCGGGGCAAAAAAATAGAGTAAAGAAAAAGGAATTCATGATGATGTACAGGAAGTAAAAGAGGGAATTAATGCAGATGCAACTGGGGTGCTGATAGCATAATTAAGCCTGCTAGTTAAGCTCAAGGAAACACATATGACATTATTCAAGATTAGCTGTGATAATTATTTTGCATGTGACTTCAGAACATATGGTGCTCCAAAACAATGTGTCCTCATATGTTGCTATGTAATGAGTTTCCTTACTGTGCTTATGTAGATTAGTTATACAAGTGCTGCAAAGAGTTCTGTGCCACCTGTCATTTCCCTGGTTATGACACCAGTAGTAAGAGCGGTGTAACATACCGTGATTTGCAGGGAAAATAGTAATTACTAGTACTAAAGATTTCTATTTCATGACTAGTTTGTGTTACCTTATATATAGTCTCTCATATAATTATGATTAGGTTTGAGCCATTATTTTGATTATTCATAAGGATAAAGGTAATTGTAAAATGAAAAAAAAAACTTTCAAATTGCTCAAAAGGAGGTAGGAAACTTTCCATTGTCCTTCATTTTTATCCCAGTTTTCATCATTTTTATCCCTGAACCATTTCTTATGCATGCATATTTGGAATAGATAGTTTTCTTCCATGATAAGCAGAGTGTGCTCTCTGAGACCTTCTACAGAACAGTGAGGGGAAAAGTGTGCTTCAAATGTATTTTTAATTTTTTTTATCATAGACCTATCTGTGTCATATTACACTTTTAGCTTTACTGATAGCATTTGTAGCATTATTCTTGCTTTGTTGACTCATCTCCATTTCCAGCATACCTCTAAAATGATGTGCTGGAAAAGAAAAGAAAATATGGTTCTAATTATTGGTGATATCATGGGCACTGGTCTGCACTTCCTAATGTTGCTGAAGTAAGAATCTTTGCAAAGTGTGCCCTGGTACCAGATTGTCACATCACTTCCTGGCTATCATTTCCAAATCATGCTGACTATACTGTGGTCATTGTCTCATGTCTCATATCTCCATATCCTCATAATTTTGATCCTTGTCCCTGGAAATTCTGGTGCTGATAAAGGAGTTTCCAGATTTTGGAGGCAAAAAGCAAATGTTCCTACCACTTCCTAAGAATAATTTCCAAATAATTCTCTTTCCAGATCCATTTATTTGCTTGTTGCCTTCCTCCTCGTTAGAATGAAATAAGTTTAAGGTCAGGGACTGACATTTTTACTTTTATTTGTAAATTTCACAGGCATCTCAGTAAGTCAGTCCACAAGCAATTTGTTAAGTGTTTTACTATGTGGCAAGAGCTGTGAGGGGAAAAAATACAGGGGATAGAAGAAAGTTAAAATCAGTCCTTGTCTTCAATGAAATAATTATTTACTGGAGTTGATAGACATGAAAATTACTAGATACATACATACATATTCTGTACAAATGTACAGAGTAAGGAAAATAATCTCAGATAGGAAGGAATTAATAGCTAGATTGTCTGGTAAAGGCCTCCTGCAGAAGGTGGGGTTTGAGTTGTGTTGTGAAGGAATATATGGGAACTAAGAGGTGTAGAGAGAGAACATTCCAGACTGAGGAACAATGCCAAAACACAAAGAAAGGAATTCTGGGAAGATAGCAAAGTAGTCCAGAAATTAATGTGGTGGAGGGAAGAAAAAAAAAGAAAAAAACAATTTATATGATAACTTTGTTGTATATTTGGAGGAAGCAGCAAGTTGTATATGGTAGATTTGCAATGTCACAAGCAATCATCTTTTTATTGTACTGTGTTATGGAAATGCTTGTTTTGACCTGTCAATTGAAAATAAAATAAATTTTAAAAATACAAAGTATAAGGATTCATGAGTAGGCTTGTATGGAAGGAATTAAAATATAAAACTGGCAAAGATGGAGGTGAAAAAGTATGTTTTAAGCTAAGCAGAAGACTATATTTGATCCTGGAATTGATAGAAAGCCAATCTATAGCTACAGGAATAAAAAGGGTGGGAGAATTGGGGGGGAGGGGAGATGAAGGGGAATTATATAGCCAGACCTATCCTTTGAGTAGAGGATGGAATGGACAGAAAAGTTTCAAAAAGCACAAAGATAAATGATGAAATGATTCCAAAAGTCCACGCTCCACCTCCCCCCCCCCAAAAAAAAAAGTAATGAAGGCCTCACTTAGGTGAGTGGCTTTGTGCATTTAGAAAAGGAGTACAGGAGAAATATAATGTAGTGATAGTCATCTTCCCTGGTTAGAATAATGTTAGTTTTACAAAATAGTGGAATTTAGGAGGAACTCAGTAATATTTTTTCTCTTTAGGGTTATAAAATGTTTTATTTTTCAAATGGATTTTTTTATATCAGCAAGAAATCATTTCAGAGAATCACTGAAGTTAAATATGTTAAGCTAAGTGATCAGAAAGAATTGGGGGAAAGGGCTGAAGGGAATAATTACTAATTAAGAAACCGTTTTAAAATAATATAAACCATTAATGAAATATTCCCACAGAAACGTGGTAATCAGAAAAACGTTATATCACTGATTACTCTTTCGTTAGCACTAAATCTGCACCATCTGGTACAATTAAATCTTCAAGGATCAATGATGGCTTAACAAAGGTAATTTCCAAAGTCAGTAGTAAGATCAAAAATGAGGTAGGAGAGAAATGAGGGTCTAAGAAGCACAAAATAGAAAATCCATCTCTTAAACTTCAAAATGTGTGTGTTCGTTAACAAATTTAGACTAACTTTATAATTGATGAATCACCTCTAATCTCAGGCTGAAAGACATCAACTGCAACCTCAAAAGTTCAATCTACTGTAGTGTCATTTTTAAAGAAAAAATGAAATGCAATATTTAGCCTCTAAAAGGAGAAGTGGTAAGAAAAATGTCAGAGAAAAATATGTGAGCCATATTGAATCATTCAAAATGGATGACAGGTTGAAAATACAACTTTAAGGTTTCGTTCGATAAAATTCAGCATATTTAAAACTTTCATTTCAATCACTTTTTTTAATTTGAATTCACTCAGTGCCAAGTCATTTCCCAGAAAATATCATTGCATACAGATTTTGTCTGATATAGGTGCCATAAGAAATTTAAACTGTGATAGGTCTTTTTTATTGCCTAAATGATTGCTTTAGATTCCAGGATTAAATGTTCTTGCTAATAAGAATCTTGCTATATAAAGTTTATCTTTTTTTATCTTTTAGTTTATAGGAAGACGTTTTAATTTCCTGAAAAGTCAGACTTGAAAAAAATTCTTTTTGAAACAAAAACTGCAGCTGATTGCATTACAAATATGTAATGTTAGAAAATAACTGTTGACTTTTGTTGAATTTTGCAAACAATGGGCAAAAGAGAAAAAATGACAAAGGAATTTTACACAGTAAATTATTAAAATCAGAGTTAGGCAAGTGAAAGAGGATTGAAAACAGATACCATTCCCTTCTATTAAGAGGATTAGAATTGTTATACAAAGATATTCTGATCGATATTTCTATTTAAAATGTCAAGTCACTAAAAATCATTTGTAAGTTTGTCTCAAGTTTATGGAACTGTTCCTGAAACAAGCAGTGAGTAAATTTCTAACCTTGGGGGAGTTCATTAACTTATTTGCATCACTAGGGAACCATTTAGCCTACAGGAAGAAATGGTTTATTGAATAGGTTTAAAGTGCATAGTATAATTCTACTTCGCTTATCTGATTTCATTTATTAAATTTTTGATTGAAGAATTACTTTACATATCTCTCCCTACACTTAACTTCACCAACATGTCACATGAATGTTTTATCACATCATGAAAACAACCCCAGGTAGCAAAAAGCTTTGCTAGAAAGATACAAGCTATGACAGGGCCTTCCAACCAGAGCAGTCATTGACTATAAGACTACTTGAAGGCTGTGTTTCTGTCTTCTGAGGACTAGACTAACTTCATCAAAACTTAAAACCTAAGTGTTATTAAGCAAGTATACAGGTATTGTTTTTATGAGGAAACAGGATATACAGAAATATATTATAGTCTACTAAGGTATGGAGAATTTGCAATTCTCATTATTAAAGATACTACCCAAATTATTGGATGGTTAAAGCAATTGTATTCATTGGAAGTTTCTTGAGCAAGTTTCAATTCTACCAGGTAGGAGCATTTGTTATGAGAGACAGAGTTTGTTAGAGACAAGTGATTTGCATGCTAAGTGTGCTATTTCCTATTAACCTCTCAGTATTCTAGGCAATCCCCTAAACCTGCAAGGTGCAGGGAAGTTTCCTTCCTGTATTGGTTGAGGAAAGTTCCTCACTGGATAGTAGGCAAATTATTTAATAAATTTCCCTCATATAAAATAAGGAGTTTGGTCCAGAGTACCTTCTAATTTTCTTTCCAATCTGAAACTATAATCTTTAGTTGATATGGTTACTGAAGTATTAAAAGTTGTTCCTCTATCATCCTTTAAAAGACTCGAGGATTTTTAAAGACTAAAAAACAGTAAGATAAAAGAAGTAAGGTTAAAACAAGAAAAGTAATCTTTAGGAAACAGAAAGAATAGATTTTCAGATATCTTTTTCATGCCACTAACAAATTCTTGTAACATGCTGAATTTATTCCTAATCTGCCTATTTCTTTTAACCAGACAAATTATATGGTAACAAAAATAGAGGGAAAATAGTAGAACAAAAACAAATAGAACAAAATAAGGAAAATAGAAAAGAAACCTAAACTGGGTTTGCATTGGCAAGTCCCTTACACACACACACACACACACACACACACACACGAAAATATAAATTAACCGTGGCATAGATTACAAATAGACATTTAGGTTTTTTGAATGGTATTCTGAATCATGTTTGTTTATATGTTATGTAATCATAAAGCATAATTATTACTATTTTAAATTTATGTTAAATTTATATGTTATGATTAAATTTATGTTGTGATGATTTATTGTGTCACTATATTATTATATTAATAAATATGTAATTATTATAATAATATCAATAAATTGTACTTGGTATTGAGAAGCAATATGGCCTAATGGAAAAACAAGCTTACCTCAAAAAGGCCTGACTTAATTCCTGCTCTTCTGACACATACTGACTTTTTGACACTGTAAAATCACTTAACTTCTCAGTATTCTAGGCAGCCTGCTAAAGCTCTGCCTCTTCTTTTTTTTTATTTTTGGAAGAGGGGGAAGGCACGGAAATTGGGGTTAAGTGACTTTCTCAAGGTTACACTGATAGTTTTTGTGTTAAGTGTCTGAGGCTGGATTTGAACTCGGGGTTGTCCTGGCTCCAGGGCTGGTGCTCTATTCACTATGCCACCTAGCTGCCCCTGAAGTTGCCTTCTTGCACTGAAAGAAGAAGGTTCCTCACTGGATATTTACCTATAAAAGAAATCACAGGCCTGTTCTCTCCCCTTTTGTGACTTAGTTAACTGATTCTATTGGATTAAATATATTTGCCCTGATGATTCATTGTACCTAGATCAGGCATGAATTTTAGAGCAAATTATTGATATCCTATGTCATAATTTCATATCTTCTTGTCTGAAAAGAAATAGGTATTGGGGGGAGATTTGTCAGGATGTCCTCATTAAGTCCCTTCATTGAAGTTGAGATTTATGGTTACTCTTGTCATATTATAACCACATTTTCATTAAATTTATCAAAATGTAATATATGGACTTCAACCAGAGATGAAATTCTTTGTAAGCTTCCTCTAATTGATAAATAAGAGAGCATACTTATTCCAGAACAATCTTAGATCTTTTGAAATCTAATGACTTTATAGTTTGTGAATATAACAAGTAGAATGGAGAGTACATTTTCATTATATCTTCAAGCAAAGTTTCAAAATGATAATAATAATGATAGTTTGTTTTACTTCGGATATCAAGAAAGAGGAAATCTAACTCTACTTTCCTCCAATTATTAGGAATTTACTTCATAAATTCTTATTAAATCTGCTTCTTTGTACCTTCTACTTGCAGTGCCTTGTTCATCCCTCTTGGTATAAAAATGTCTCATGACACTCACTCTTTCATGTCATTTAATATTTAGCATTCTAACCTCCAGGCTAAATACCCCAACTTTCTTTTACCAATACTTTTGAAGCATGCTTTCAATGTTCATTATTTACTATTTCATTTGTATTCTTCTGGCTTTTCTCTAATTTATTAATTGTTCATTCTAATACACAAGTAATTGTTATTAGATTAGTGGTTTATAACTAGGATTGTTCTATTTTGTCCTTTGCTTCTTCACTAGTTCCATTTGGTCTGGTATGTCATTTAATTCCAGTTTTATTCAAATTTGTATATAAAATGAAAAGACATATTTGCTGTTTCCTTACTAAATATGTCACTAGTATTCTTTTTTTTTATCAAATGCTTTATTAACTTCTAATTTACATCATTCATTTTCACAAGATTTTGAGTTACAAATTTTCTCCCTATTTTACCCCTACCTACCACCCCAAAATAGTGATCCCACTGCATATCCCCTCCTCCAGTCTGCTCTCTCCCATGTCTTCTCGCATACCCCCTCTGACTTCCAGTAGGGCACGGTGCATCTCTATGCCCCAGTGCCTGTATATCTTATTTTCCCATTTACTTGTAAAATAATAATAATAATAGTTATTATTATTATTATATTAAGCATTTGATTTTAAGGTTTTAATTCCAGATTTTTCCCTTCCTTCCTTGTCACCTAACCTTGTACATGTATAGCTATGCAAAACATTTCCATTGTGGATATATTGTAAAAGATCGACTATATTTCCCCACCTCTTATTCCACATCTCGCTTGTTCTGTTCTCTACTTTGATTCTGTCCCATTAAAAATTGGGTTCTTCCAACTTCCCTCCCTGCCAGCCTGTTCTTCTTTCCATCATCCTCCCTATCATTCATTCCCCCCAACTCTCCTGTAGGGAGAGATACCATATTTAGTGTGTATGTCATTCCCTGCCTAAGCCAAATTCAATGAGAATAAAGTTGACCCATTCCCTTTTCTTCCTGTTTTTTTTCCCCTCCAATGTAACCATTTTCCCTTGCCTCTTCTATATGAAATAGTTTGCCTCATTCTGTCTTTCCCCATCTCCTCTCATTATATTCTTCTCTTACCTCTTAATTTCACCTTTTAAGTATCATCCTTTCCTATTAAATTGGTCCTATGCCCTCTATCTATGTATACCTGTACACATACACACACATATACACACACACATTCACATATGTATTAATGTGCCCATATTCCCTCCTATATAGACATATTCATATGTGTACATACACACACATACACACAGACATTTCTATTCCCTTCAAATATTCTCATACTGAGGAAAGTTTCATCACTTGCAATTATCATTTTTTCCATGTAGGGATGTAAATAGTTCAACTTTGTCAAGGTCCTTATGATTTCTTTTCCCTGTTTACCTTCACATGCTTCTCTTGCTTCTTGTATCTGAATGTCAAATTTTCTATTCAACTCTGGTTTTTTCATCAAGAATGCTTGAAAGACGGCAGCCAGGTGGCTCAGCGAGTAGGAGCACCAGCTCCAGTGTCAGGATGACCTGGGGATCAAATCTGAGCTCAGATACTTAGCACCACACCCAGAAATAACTGGCCTTGTAACCTTGAGCAAGTTACTTAACCCCGATTGCTTTAATAAAAAAAAAAAAAAAGAATGCTTGAAAGTCATCTGTTCCATTGAATGACCATATTTTCCCCGGAATATCACTAGGATTCTTAAGAATCAGTGTTTTTTTTTTTTCTGTTGCACAAATGATGGTATACAAACATAAAATAGTCATGCCATTAAATGGAAATTTTTAAAATTAATCATCAAAGCCCCTCAAATGATCTATATCATATAAGATGAGATGTTCTGAAGCTGTGTAGATACATGTGAGATTTTCATAGAAATGCATTGAAAAAAATAATCAGATATGTACCATACACTGTCAGGTTAATCTTGACTTATTCTTGCAAGTATAATTCTCAGGTATATAGGTCTAAAAATTTAAAATAATTTAAAATTACCTTACCCGCATTAGATTTTTTTAGAATAGATTAGATATTTGTACAATCCTTTTTAAACTTTTTTTTCTTTCAAATTCACTTAAAGAGATAAGGGTGGCAAACCAGAGACATACTCTTTTTACAATAAATATTTTCTTCAAAAACTTAAAAAAAGTGTTTGGATTTTGTTTAGTGGGTGAATAGCCACTGAAGACCAAATTCTTATCACATCTTTAGATCACCCATCCCAGTGAGTTTTGCAGAATATGTGCAGAGATAGCCTTTCTGGTTCTAATGCAAAAAGGGGAAGATATTTTCTAGACATTCTCAATCAAAGGGCAGGTATTGTGTGATGATGAAAAATCTTTTGGTTGGCTACAGATCCAGAAGTATGATGTCTCTGATACTAAGGTTCTGGGCACAAAGTAAGATCACATACCAAAAAGATAAGTCAATGAGATCTCCTTCTCTTTTCATTGTTGGTGATGAGGGAAGACAAACTGTTGTAAAGGGCTAGGAGATGCAATAGCAACAAGCCATAGTTACTTTTGTATTTGTTTCTCCATTATCTTAGCTGAAGGAGCATAAATATATTGAATTTTCTGGGCCTCTATTTTATCCTGTAGCTGACTTGTAACCAGGAAGTAAAGGAAAGGAAAATATTGCAGGAAAGTGCTTTCTCTCTGAAAACTCAGTTAAGTTCAGCCCTTCTGGGTTCTTCTGGCTTTTCAGTGAATAAGATTTCTAATCATTACATCACACCACATCAGCTCTTCAGTTCTGAATGTTCAGAAAGAAGTTTCAGGTGACACATCAGAACATCCATGACATATAACTAATAGGAAGGACAAAAAACATTCTCTGAAGACTAAGTCTTCATAGACCAATTCCCATTACATTAAAAAATGTATTTCTACCTCTTGTTCCCTCATGCAGTTTCTTTAAAATTGTCTAATAACAGTATTTTCAAATGCATCATTATGCTCTTGTAATTTAAGCTTTCCTCTTTTCCTGCACTTAAATTAGTTTTTCTTAATACAATAGTCAAATGAAAGTAAATTGTAAGAAAATTTTAACACTTTAGTCTATCATCTTGCTTTCATTTGTAACAATTAGATTCATTTTGTAAACAATATATTTAAAGTATTAATTATACTTTAAATTTTCTTTCAGATAACCACCAAATATATAGGATAAAAAGAATCAGTATTATAATGCCCTTATATTTTAAAAAATCTATGATGATTGTTTTTGGATTACAATTGACTGACATAGCCATGTGATTTGTTTCAAAGTTCAGATAACTTAATGTGCCATCAAAGTGAATATTTTTTCCAGTGATGTTTGCAAACTACAAATACTTCCCCATTTTTTACAATTCTTGCCCATATCCAAAAACATAAAAATCTGCCACAGCTGATTTGCCCAGTACAAGGAAGTTCTTTGAATAAGTAGTTAGCATTCAGTTGGGACCACTGTAGAACTCAGGTTTTTGATCTCTTTCCATGTTATCAGCTCAATATCACTGTGAATCATGAATTTACTGGATGATATATTTCATTCCACTTCTTTGCCATAAAATACCATTAAAATAATATGCTGTTAGCCATAATGTGTCCATTATGTTATCCTTTGAATCATACACAATTTCATTTCTCAGGTACTGTGATTTGCAGTCATATAGCACAACCAGAAAAAAAAATGAGACTGAAATGATGCATTTTTGAGAGGCAGAGCCAAGATGAAAGAACAGAAGTAACTTTTCTAAGCTACTCGGTCAATCCCATCACTAAACTTTAAAAAGTGAATCTGATGGCCTCAAACAACTCACTTAACCCCAATTGCCCTCCAAAAAAAAAAGCAAAAAAAAGTGAATCTGAATGGATTTTTGAGTGACAGCATCCACTGGGAGAAAGAGCATGGCAGAATCCATCCCAGGAAAGTGCCTTCGTGGGTCGGGTCAGGGGGAGCAAGGAGAACATTGGGGCTGTCCCAGCCTGGACTAGAGAGTAGACTACAGCAGAAGCCCCAGCCATCAGACTCACCCACCCCAAGGGCAATTTGTAGCAGTATCACCAGCTTCTCATCATGGGCCTGGAGGATCCATCAGAGCTGGGTAAGAGAAAGCACAGGGCCCAAATCAGAGACAGCAGCTTCTCCTGGGGCAATCAGCCCACAGCCTGGAAATTTAAAAATCATCTACCTGGTTTTCTAGAGGCATATATAGCACAGTAAACTCTAGTGTCTCTGATTCCCCCTCCCTGACATAGAAAAACCAGAGATAAATGTCCCACCCAAAGCAAAATACCAGAAATAGCCTCAGACTTAGGAGTCACCTGAGAAAGGGGGTAACTGAGGCAGTAAGGAGTCTGAAGAGAAGGGCAGAAAGGGGCTCAACAAGCCTTATGTCAGCTGACCAGCAAAAACCTGCCTGAGCTGTAGCCCAGGGGCATAGAGGCAGGAATCTGAAGAGGCTAGACCACCCCTCCCCCACCAATTACTCTGTGATCCTCAGGGTAATTCAGAGGAAACACTGAGACTCCTGGACTTTGGCCTCAATCTAGACATCCAGAGGCTACAACACACAAAACCAACAACAAGTCACCTAGGTCCCAGCCTGAGAAGCTTGAGTCAGAGCCCTCTGTACCCCAGGAGCAGAAATACACTTTAAAAGACAGGAAATAGGCAATTACAATGGGCTGGAAATAACTTGCAAAGCAAGATTGAAGACAAGAGAATCCTATTATTTTGAGCAAGAAGAATCACTTTCAGGAGACACCATGTAATGTGGTTCAGGCTCTGGGAACCCTCTGAGCTTTCCTTGAGTCCTTGAGGTACAGGCTCTGGGAACCTCCCTTGGACTCTTGATTAAATCATCCCATTTGATGAGGCATTTGTATGAGGCAATAAGCTGTACATTGTGGCTGGGCCCAGACCTGTAGGCTAGTTACTAACTACTAACTACTAACTCTAGCTTAGTTACTAGCCTAGCCATCCATTGTTCATCTACTTATAGATCCACCTTTGAATTGGCCTAGCCCACCATTGTATGTAGTCTCCAGCTACTTCCCTCCCTTAATCACTCATTGACACCATTAACTCCTCCTGAAGACCCTCCCCAAACTCCTCCCCTAGACAACCCCTAGATTCCTCCCACAACCTTTTGTATATAAGACTCCATCCTGTCTTCATGTTTGTGAGAGCATGGTAGAATGACCTAGCCCAGACTTACTCTGTTTCTAATAACTTTTAATAAATTTTAATTTTCTTTGGCTGACCCAGAGTGTTGGTATTTAGGAGTCTCCAGAACAACACTAACCCTCTTAGTGGGTAAACTCTAGACATGGACTCTGTGTCCACATCTGAGACCACAAATGGAAATAAGAACTGGTGTCCAACCCAAAAAGCATTCTTGGAGGAGCTCAAGAAAGATTTTAAAAGCCAAATTAGAGAAGTAGAAGATAAATTTAAATCTGCAGTGACCAAATTGGAAAAAAAAACTCTAACTGAAGAAACAAATACTTAAAAAGTAAAATTTATTTACTAATTGGAGATTAATCTCTAAATTATTTACTAATTGTAGATAATCTCTAAAAATGAGCTTCAAAAAGTAACCAATGAAAATAATTCACCAAAAATTAGATTCAGTTATATTGACACTCAGGACTGTTTGATGCAGTATAGTCAATCAAACAAAACATGAGGATTGAAAAATTGGAAGAAAGTGTAAAATATCTCATTGGAAAAACAACTGACCTGGAGAACAGATCCAGGAGAGATAACTTAAGAATTATTGGTCTACCAGAAAGCCATGATGAAAAAAGCAGCCTGGACAACATCCTCCAAGAGACTGTCAAAGAAAACTGTCCTGAAGTCCTACAATCAGAAGGTAAAATTGTTTTCAAAAAAATTCACTGGTCTCCTCCTGAAAGAAATCCCAAATTGAAAACTCCAAGAAATATAGCAGCCAAATTCCAGATTTACAAGGTTAAGGGGAAAATATTGCAAGCAGCCAAAAAGAACCAATTCAAATATCGTGGACCTACAGTCAGGATTACACAGGACCCAGCAGCTTCTACATTGAGGCAAAAGAGCTAGAACCGTAACCGAGGATTAACTTCCTGGAAAACTCAGCATAAGCTTTAAGGCAAGCATATGGTCATTTAATGAAATAAGAGACTTCCAGACTTTCCTGATGAAAAAGCCATAGCTCAATGGAAAATATGATCTCCAATTAAAAGACTCAAGAAAGACATAAAATGGTAAACAAGGAAAGCACACACTCATAAATACACATGATGCACACACATACAATCACGTACACATCCACATAACTTGGGATGCCATAAGAACAAACTGTTTACATCCCTATATGAGAAGCTGATAGCTTTCAATATTGAAATTTATATGAATATCATGACCTTGAAAAGGGATATACATAGGGGCAGCCAGGTGGCACAGTGAGTAAGAGTGCCGGCCCCGGAGTAGGGAGACCCAGGATAGGTTCTGGCCTCAGATACTTAACACCCACACAAAATAACTGGCTGTGTAACCTTGAGCAAGTTACTCAACTCCAATTGCTTTAAAAAAAGGGATAGACATAGATAGAGGGTGTGGGTATAAATGAACTAATCTGATAATTTAAAAAAAACCTTATTAAGGGCTTCAAAGGGACTGTAATGGGATAAAAGGAAAGGATGAGTCAGAAAAGGTAAATTATGCCAGATGAAGAGGCATAAAAACATATAACAGTAGAGGGGAAGGAAATAGGGAGAGGAACATCATTTGAATATTGTTCTCACTGGTTCTGGTTCAAAGAGGGATCAACATAGTCAGTTAAGTTTAAGATTCTAATGTGAAAAGACACAAAAACTCATTAAATAGAGGGAAAGGAGGGAGGGAGAAGAGCACTGTATGAAATTTACTCTCCTTGATTTGGGGTCAAAAGGGGAATAACATACTCTGATAAGTATAGAAATCTATTGTGTCCTATAGGCAATAGGAGAGGAGAAGGGGGATTAGAAGGGAGGGAAAGAGTAGTAAGGGGAGAAAGTAGGTAAAGAAGGAGGGTCCCAGGGAGGGAACACTGAGGGAGGCAGTGGTCAAAAGGAAAGTTCTTAAGGAGGAGAAGGTAGAAGAAAGAAACAAAAACATAAGCAGGGGAGGGAATAGAATGGAGGGAAAGAGACAGATAGTAACCATTACTGTGAATGTGAATGGGATGGATTGTCCCATAAAACAGAGACTGATTAAAGAATGGATTAAAAACCATAATCCTACAATATGCTGTCTACAAGAAACACATTTGAAACAAAGGGATACACACAGGGTAAAGGTAAAAGGCTGCAGTAGAATATATTACTCTTCAGCGAAAGTTAAGAAATCAGGGGTAGCAATCTTTATCTCTGATAAAGCAAAATCAAAAATTGATGTAATTAACAGAGATAAGGAAGGAAACTATATCCTGCTAAAAGGCACCATGGAGAATGAAACAATATCATTACTTAACATATATGCACCAAGTGATATAGCATCCAGATTCCTAGAGGAGAAGTTAAGGGAATTAGAGGAAGAAATAGATAGCAAAACTGTACTAGTGGGGGGGGGGACCTTAATATACCCCTCTCTGAACTTGATAAATCTAACCTCAAAATACTTTCTTCTTAGCAGTTCATGGCACATACTCAAAAATTGATCATATACTAGGGTATAAACACTCACAATTCAATGCAGAAAGGCAGAAATATTAAATGCATCCTCCTCAGATCATGATGAAATAAAAATCATGAGAAATAAAGGACCATGGAAAGATAGACTAAAAACTAACTGGAAATTAAACAATTTAATTCTAAAGAATGAGTGGGTCAAACAGGAAATTATAGAAACTATCAGAAATTTCATTCAAGAGAATGACAATAATGAGACAACATAACAAAATTTGTGGGATTCAGAAAAGGCAGTTCTTAGGAGAAGTTTTATATTACTGAGTGCATAGATGAATAAATTAGAGAAAATGGAGGTCAGTGAATTGGGCATGCAATTGAAAAAGCTAGAAAAAGAACAAATTATGATCCTCAATTAAATGCTAAATTAGAAATACTGAAAACCAAAGGAGAGATTAATAAAATTGAAATTAAGAAAACAATTGAATTAATAAATAAAACTAAGAGCTGGCTTTATGGGGGAAAAACAATGAAATTGATAAACCATTAGGCAATATGATAAAAAAAAGAATAACAAATTATGAATATCAAAATTGAAAAGGGTGAATCTATCTCCAATGAAGAAGAAATTAAAATAATAATTAGGAATTATTTTGCCAAATTGTATGCACATAAATCTGACAGTCTTAGTGAAATGGATGAATATTTACAAAAAATATATATGTTGCCCAGATTAACTGAAGAAGAAATAAATTACTTAAATAACCCTATCTCAGAATAAGAAATCGAACAAGTCATCAGTGAACTCCTTAGGAAAAATGCTCCAGGGCCAGATGGATTTACTAGTGAATCCTATCAAACATTTAAAGAACAATTGATTCCAATACTCTACAAACTATTTGGGAAAATTAGTGAAGAATGAGTCCTACCAAATTCTTTTTATGACACACATATTGTACTGACACCTAAATCAGGAAGAGATAAAACAGAGAAAGAAAATTATAGACCAATTTCCCTCATGAATATAGATGCACAAATTTTAAATAAAATATTACCAAAAAGACTACAGCAATTTATGTCAAGAATAATACTCTTAATCAGGTAGGATTTATTCCAGGCATGCAAGAATGGTTTAATGTTGGGAAAACCATTAGGAAAATTGATCATATGAACAATAAAACTAGCAGAAACTACATGATTATCTCAATAGATGTAGAAAAGGCTTTTGACAAAATACAACTTCCATTCCTATTAAAAACACAAGAATGTATAGGAATAAATGGAGCCTTCCTTAAAGTAATAGGTAGCATCTTTTTCAAGCCATCTGCAAGTATTATATGTAATGGAGATAAGCTAGAAGCATTTCTAATAATATCTAGGGTGAAACAATGGTATCCACTATCATCCCTCTTATTCAATCTGGTACTAGAAATCTTAGCAGTAGCAATTAGAGAAAAAAAAAAGAAATCAAACGATCAGATTATGCAAAGAAGAGACCAAGTTATCACTCTTTGCAGATGATAGTATTATATACTTAGAGAATCCTAGAGAATCAAGTAAAAGACTGAGACAATAAATGAATTTGGCAAATTTCGGGATATAAAATAAACCCACATAAATCCTCTGCATTCCTGTGTATTTCTTTTTCTTTCTTTTTTTTTTAAGCAATCGGGGTTAAGTAACTTGCTCAAGGTTACATGGCCAGTTATTTCTGGGTTTGGTGCTGAGTGTCTGAGCCCAGGATTAGATCTCTAGGTCATCCTGACACTGGAGCCGGTGCTCTTACTCGCTGTGCTACTAGGCCTCCCCTCCTGTGTATTTCTAATGAAATTCAACAGCAAGAGATAGAAAGAGAAATCCCATTTAAAGTTACTGTAGACATTATAAAATATTTGGGAATCTACCTGTCAAAACAAACCCAGGAATTATATGAACACAACTACAAAACTCTTCACACAAATAAAGTCAGAACTAACTAATTGGAAAAATATCAATTGCTCATGGCTGGGTTGATCTAATGTAATAAAAATGCCAATTTTACCTAAATCAAATTATCTATTTAGTGCCATACCAATCAATTTACCAAAAAAAAAATACTTTATAGAATTATAAAAATATAGTAACAAAATTCATTTGGAAGAACAAAAGATCCAGAATATCAATGGAATTAATGAAAAGAAATGCTATGGAAGGTGGACTAGTTATACCAGATTTCAATATTAATTATAAAGCAGCAGTCATCAAAACTACTTGATACTGGTTGAGGAATAGACCAGTGGATCAATGTTATAAATAGGGTACATGAGACACAGCCAACAATGACTATTGTAATTTACTGTTTGATAAACCCAAACACCCAGTTTTTGGGGTCTTTTGGATAAGAACTCACTATTTGACAAAAAACTGCTGGGAAAAATGGAATATAGTATGGCAGAAATTGCACATAGACCATTATCTAACACCACATACCAAAATCATGTCTAACTGGTGCATGATCTAGGTATAAAGGCTGATACTGTAAGCAATCTGGGAAAGCAATTGTTTGCCAGCCAGATTTGTGGAGAGAAGACTTTATGACCAAATGAGAATTAGCGTTATAAAATGCAAAATGGATAATTTTGATTATATTAAATTCAAAAGCTTCTGTAGAAACAAAACCAATGTAACTAAGATTAGGAGGGCAGTGGCAAATTGCGAAAGAATTTTTACAACCTATGTCTATGATAAAGGACTCGCTTCTAAAATATACAGAGAAATGAGTCAAATCTATAAGAATACTAGTCATTCCCCAATTGATAAGTGATCAAAGGATATCAACAGGCAATTTTCAGAAGAAGAAATTAAAGATATCTATAAGCATATGAAAAAAGCTCTAAATCACTATTGATTAGAGAAATTCAAATGAAAACAACTCTGAGGCACCACATCTCACCAGTCAGATTGGCTGAGATGACAAAACAGGAGAATGATAAATGCTGAATAGGATGTAGAAAAATTGGAACGCTAATGCATTGCTGGTAGAGTTATGAACTGATCCAAAGGTGCTGGAGAGGAATCTGGAATTATGCCCAAAGGGCTATAAATAATTTCATACTCTTTGACCCAGCAATACCACTTCCAGTGTTGTATCCCTTAAGAAATCACAGAAGTGGGAAGAAGATCCATATGTACAAAAATATTTATAGAAGCTTTTTTTATGGTGGCAAAGAATTGGAAATTAAGGGAGGGTCCATCAAGTGGGGAGTGGCTGAACAAATTATGGTATATGAATATAATGGAATACTATTGTTCTATAAGAAACAAGGAGCAGGACTTCATATTTACCTGTAGAGGCCTATGCAAACAGATGCTGAGTGAGAAGAGTAGAATGAGGAGAAATTTGTATGCAATTACAGACAGAAAGTATGTGTGACAACCAACTTTGATAGACTAGGCTCTTCTCAGCAATGCAGTGTTATAAGTCAACACCAAAAGACTCAGGATGGAGAGAGATGTCTACATCCAGAGAAAGAACTAGAAAGAACTATTATAAATATATTTTTTAAAGCAATTGGGGTTAAGTAACTTGCTCAAGGTTACATGGCCAGATGTTTCTGGGTGGGTGCTAAGTGTCTGAGCCCTGATTCGATCCCATGTCATTCCTACTCTGGTAGGAATGCTCCGTTGCTCTTACTCACTGTGCTACCTGGCCACCCTTAAATATTTCAGTTTCCCAAATGCACAAAATCCTTTTTATCCCTTCTATTTAACATAGGTGCAATCTTTTGTCCATCTTTAAGACCTGCTGGAGACATATATACTGAAAGAGCAACTTAGGCTTCTGATCCCAAAACAATTGGTGTTATTTTGAGTCTTCAGATAACTCGATATGATATGAACCAATCTAGACCATCCCCAAAAGATAACAAGTAGAACAGCAAATAGATGAAAAATGAACCAAAACTGGCCATGTCTCTACAGCAATATTTTTTTTCATCACTGGTGTAGGGGTGATCATCTTATTCTTTAACATATAACTCATTCCTGAATGTGTTATTTGAAAAAGTAGAAGTGACACTGAAGTAAATGAAGTTGGGAAGAACAGTTTTAGTTGACCATACTCTTAAGAAATCCATGTCAGAGTATTCATGATATAGAAAGGATTTGGTTATTGATTTTCAAGATATCCAAAGGGGGAAAGATATTAAGCCTTTCTGAAAAAAA
>NW_027186320.1:9977711-9995524 GCF_028583685.1 Petaurus breviceps papuanus
CTGAAGATCATGCCTGTTCAGAAACAAACTAGAGCTGGACAACGTACCAGGTTCAAGGCTTTTGTGGCCATTGGTGACTACAATGGCCATGTTGGTCTGGGTGTCAAGTGCTCCAAGGAAGTGGCCACAGCTATTCGAGGTGCTATCATTCTGGCCAAGCTGTCCATCATTCCTGTGAGACGTGGCTACTGGGGGAACAAGATTGGCAAGCCTCACAGAGTACCCTGCAAGGTCACTGGGCGATGTGGGTCGGTTCTGGTGCGCCTGATCCCCACCCCTAGAGGTACTGGCATTGTCTCAGCTCCTGTGCCTAAAAAGCTGCTGATGATGGCTGGAATTGATGACTGCTACACTTCTGCAAGAGGCTGTACTGCCACTCTGGGCAATTTCACTAAAGCTACCTTTGATGCCGTCTCCAAAACATACAGCTATCTAACCCCAGACCTGTGGAAGGAGACTGTGTTCACTAAGTCTCCTTATCAGGAATTCACCGACCATCTTGTGAAGACTCACACTCGAGTATCTGTCCAGAGGACCCAGGCAGCTGCTGTGGCAACCACATAGATGGTTTTTTATAAACAAATAAATTGAACTTTGCCTGCTAAAATAAATAAATAAATAAATAAATAAATTGAGTACAACAGCACTTGTTTAATTATTGATTTAACATCTATCAAAATTTTAAGGTGATTTATACTTAAAAGATGATATATTTTAAGGAAAATTAGAAAGGAACAGCTATTTTGGCATTTATGTTCTCTAGTAGACAACAATTTTATAGTCAAAAAAGTGATTGAAATGTGAAAAGAATCCATGATTCTGCTGTGTTTATTATATTTTGTTGCAAAAACTTTCTCAAGAAAGTAAATCTTTGCTTAAAGACTTTCTTACTACAAGGTGTTTCCCATGCACATGTTAAAAGCCTATAGGATTCCTTAAAAATTATATGGACAAGTGGTAAATACACATACAGACACAAATCACAGTCTTTCCTTAGAATTTCTCTCATTCTATATTTTTTCTCAAGTCTCTTTTATCTGTATCTTTGCTTATTGGCTCAGTCAACTGGAAGTGAGTTCTTGTTATGCATCGGTCATTAGTACTTGGGATACATGAAAGAGCAAGATTTTGTCTATGCTTTCCCGGAGCTCCCAATCGGAGAGGGGAAATCTGTGTACGAGGAGCCAGAGAAAATCACAAGGTGGAAGTCAGTGGATAAGAAGCATTGGGAAGGTAAGACTTTAGCTTATATGTGAAGGAAGCCAAGGGAAATAGGGATGTGGAGATGAGCAGAGAGTAGAGGACGGACCCAAGCATGGTGAAGCTTGTGTAAGGAACAAAAAGACACCAGAGTTACAAAAATATGTAGTGGGGTTTAAAGTGTAAATTTAAAGAAAATTGGAAAGGTTGGAAGGGCTGTCTAGGCTGAACAGAGGGTTTGGCATGTTACATTTACTTGAAGGTCAGATTTATTGAATAATCTGTAGATAATTTTTTTATCTCTTTTGTTTAGTTTGTTTCCTTTCCTTTTTATTCATTTTGTTATGCTTTTCCTTGCCAAATATTTTGTGACCTATTGTGACATCTCTCCTACACACAACTTACTATTTTTTAAAACCATGATTCTGATAGTGTACATCTTAGGGTCTTTGTACCATGTATAGCAGTAAGAATTACCAATTCCATCCTATGAACCCAAATTTCACAGCCTTTAAAACTGGGTTGTTTATATGTGTGTGTGTACTTGGGCATATTCTTTAGTGGCAGAGTTCTAGTTACTCCATCATTTCATGTGTGTCACTAAAATGTGGTCAGCAAGACAAAAAAAAATATTTTTTCTTGTTTCTAATGGTGACTTAGAAGAAGGAAACACAATTATATAAAATACACAATCCCATGGTTGATTAACATATATTCCCTTGCACCCAGGGGAGAAATTGTTATAATATCTGAAATGGTAGCATAGAAATTTAATATACTGAGTGATATTTCATAGTTAAAATGTTGACTAATAAACAAGAGTTTATTATATATGATATTGATATCTCTGTTTAAGTCTTGTTGACACTAAAATAACTTAGCAGACAAATACAAATATGTCTAAATAATGATTTATCACCATTCTATTAGCCATAAAGTTCATGGGATATGTGAATTGACACATTCAATTTATTTTAACAGATATATTTCAGAGAATTAGAGGACATTGTTAAAAGGGGTTTCTGTTAAGATAGTTAAGAAGATTTATGTGATAATGATATTGATCTTTCTAATGCTAATGTGGTAAATTCAGTTATGAGAGCACATTATAAAAGTCCGGAAAAAGTCATCTGCTTACTAAGATAATAAAAATTCTTCCTTGGTGGAATGAAAATGTGATGCATACATTAACGATGAAATAAAAAGCTCTAAATAAAGTGATTAGGTTACGTTTGATGAAAGTTTCAGTGGAATATGAAAAAAAACTGATTGCATGGTCTAAAAGACTGAAAAGGTGAAATTTATATATATATATATATATATATTAAAATATGAAAATATCATTAGTTGAGCAAAACCTATAAAATGTATGTGGGGAGCATGGATGTGTTTAGAAACTAAACTTGTGATGTTAGTGGCTTAAGCAATTTCCAGGAGCTGTAACTCCCCTTATGAATGCATGTAAGCAAATTCTCTCCAATTTATAGTCTTAGATACTTTGCTCAGGGTAACCTAACTAATTTGCATGGGAAGCAAGAATTATCACAGTTATTCCTGACTTGTAGACCAGTTCTCTATCAACTACACTGTGCTTTCTCTCTGATATGTAAATACGCATGCGTATGTGTATGTATCTATCTCTGTCTCTGCATGTGTGTATATATATACATACATTATTTCTAATTTTTAAAAACACTATATTGATTTTCTCAAAAACTCTGACATAGCTACTATTATTTTCTCCCTTTTACAGAAAAGGAAACGGGTTCTAAGAGAGCTATAATGATTTTCTCAGGTTCATACATATGCCAAGTGTCTGACACATGATTCAAATTCAGGTCTTCTTCACTCTAAGTCAAGCACTCTATTGAGCATTTTCTGATTTTCTAAACATAGACATCATTTAATAATTTTATATGGAATTGGAAAAACATTTAAATGTGCATTAACTGCTATGAGTCAATAGACTGAGTTCTACATTAATACTCTGCAAAGCATCAGAACAGTGAAAATTCTTAAGGTGCAGAATGTTACTCTATAAAGGAGGTAGTCAGGGAAAAGGAGAAAGGATAAGAAAACATAGATGTATTTCTGTTTAGATCTTTTAAAGGAATTAGCTGTTCCAATGAGAACACAGATAAATTGAGCATTTAATTAGCAGCTGTTACATATTGGATATATTTTCTGCATTTAGATGTAGAATTAATCCTAAGAAAAATCAATATTTAGTTCTTAATGACAAAATAACACTTTTTGGCTTTCTTAAATGCTGCTTACCCAGGATGTGATTCTGGACTTACAAACAATAATTTTGGAGTTGAATAAAGAAGGTGGGAAGTTGTTAATACCTAGACAATGGAGGCAAAGTAATGCTATGTTGTGATACCAGATCTGAAATCAAAAGACAATTTATTCATGATTTACTACGAAGATATGTGAGTCTCAGAAAGTCCTTTAATTATTGGAAAGTAAAACCCAACCTCTAAAATGGGGTAATAATACTTTCTGTGAATCTTATATGACTGCTATGAAAATCAATTAATAAGGTGTGAAAGTACTTTTAAAAGTTCAAACAAAAATGTGATTAAATAGTATTTTCCAGTGTACAGGAAAGACTTGGTCTGCTTCAGTATCTCAGAGAAGAGATTCTTGTGGAAGAATTATTTTTCTTTTTTTGTTGGTCTTATTTCATGTGACTATAAATATATAGCACATATAAACTAAACAAATATGTAACAGTCTTATCATAAGTATGTGTACACATACACATATGAGAGAGAGAAAGACAGAGACACAGAGAGGACATTTATAAAGTGCTTGCTATGTGCCAGGCACTGTGCTTAGCATTTTAAAATTATTAACACAATTGATCTTCATAACAGTCTTGAGAGGTATGTGTTATTATTATCTTAATTTTATAAATGAGGAAAATGGGGCAAACAGATTAATTGACTTGCCCACTCAGATAGTAAGTACCTGAGGTTGGATTTGAACTCAGGTCTTCCTGACTCCAAGCCAGAGCTCTATCCACTGTTCACATAGTTCATTTTTAGTGAGTGATAAAAAATTTTGGTTTAGACCTAACAGATTTTTTTTTTCATTTTCATCTGAAGCAAGATTTTTTTGGTTATTGTTCATTAATAGTAACTTCAAGTAACACTGAATGTCATAGGATAATAATTATATGAATTGGATGATTTACATCATATTATAAATATATCTTATTGTCTTGCTGAGGATGAAGGAATTAGGTAGAGTGATATGTTGTTTTATTAATAGATAAGTGATTAAAATAACTGATGGACTATTTTAAAAATATGAATTTCAATGTAAAGTTTTTGAAAGATTAAAAATGCTAAAATGTATTAAATAATATAAAGGAAATGTGGGTATACAAAAAGGGAATGACCCAATCTAGATCCATAAAATTATCATTACAAGAAATGTTACTTAGGCAAAGTTTTTGTTCCCTGTAAAGCAATTAACCAAAAATATAGTGTCATTTTTCAGTTTGTTAGAAGTGCAGGAATTAATTAACACAACAGAAGCAGTGTACCTGCTTATTTCAATCCCTCCCCCAGTGGAATTTCGAGCTAGGTGATTCATGCACAGTAGATGGCAGGCATAACCTTCAATTGATAAGAAAATCCATGGTTTCAGGATAGGTAACTAAATTGACATTTCTGAACAGTGTCTATAGTTCTTGGTACTTACAAATAAATTCTCTTATGATAAATGTGCCATGCTTATTTAGATTGATAAAGATAAATTCTTTTTTGAAAATTTTTATACATTATAGACCTAGCTCACCCTTCTAAGGGTTCATTATTTCTCCAAATGGGCTTGTATAATAAGAATTTTTTCCTCCATTTTTACATTGTCCCTTTTTCTAATTAACAATTCAATAAATTCAATTTTGTAATCATTAAGAAAATTTCTTGATATTGTCTAGAAACATCAAAATGTTACATTTCTCCTTTTTTAGTCTCCTTGGTTTTATCATGTAAAGTACATTTGAATTTCAATATCTATGTAAAGGAAATTAGAGGAAAGAAAACATACATGGGATTTTGAAGAGGAATAAAGTCCTGAGATGTACATGATGATTTTTGTGACAATAAAATAAAAATTTTTTATCTTTCAGGACTAATTTTCCTCAGTATTTGGGGAAATCTAATATATGTAATACTTTGTATTTACCATATATATATATATATATACACACACATATATATATATATACATATATACACACAGAATATGATAAATATATTTGTTAAGATAAACAAAACTGAAATCCCAAACTTGCTCATTCTACTTTACAATCTTATTTTTCCTTGTCTTCTCACAGTCTCTGGTGTTCTCATCATTAATTAATTAAAAGGTTAGGAATGAGAGATGTTGAAAATAGACAAATTAATTTACCAAATAGACATCAAAAATAGTGAGAATCTTAAATACTGGATCATAATTTGACAGGAAATTTTATAGTAAATACCATATTTAATTGACAAGTGACATAAAACGTATATGGAAGAGTAAGTAATATCAGAGACCTTTACTTTCAAAGTAGCCTTATATCACCACACTGTGTCATAAGCTCCATTCTATTTCCAGCCATACTGAAAAGTGCTCAGCTTTGTCAGTAAAGTATATTGCTATAGAATTCAATTTGGGAGTCCATGAAGCAATTAAACAGTAAAATAGACAAGCGGCATGAAACTCCTAGCTCAGGAGAATAAATTAGAAATGATGTTAACATAGTTAACTTAAAGAGAACTCTTAATGGCTTGCTCAGTGGAGACTTTGGGGAGAGAAACACAAACCTCAGAATGAATATATAGTAGAAACATACTTAAAATCCAATTAGAATTCAAATAGGATAACCTGGACATGTGTGCTCTATTAAAGGAAACCATTGATTATTTTAGGTTATCACGTCTCCCTTGACAGCATAGTAGAACTCTAAGTACACACAGAATGTGAGATGCAGGTGTTCATACACATTAAAAACACTCTCTAAATAAACATATATAATTTGGTGTAAAAAATGCAGTATGCTATATAGTATGTTTAATATATGTAGAATGCAATCTTTGTTATATACAATGGAGAGTTTCCAACATCAAAGATTTTCAAAAGGTATTTTTATTTTAATTGTATTATTTTGTTAACACTGATGCATTTTAAAATTATTTTAATAAATATACTTTCAGTGAAATGCTTATTTGGCACTGAGTTATGATAATTTGTAAAGAAGGCTCTGCTCTCCTGCAGCAGTAGCAGTTGCAGTAGCAGTAGCTGTAGTACTAGTCATTATCATGGTTTTAGTAGAGGTAATAATTGCAGTAGGATGTGGAGCAGGAGGAAGAGGAGTAAACTTCAACTTCATTGTTATCATTACCAACACCATCATCATCTTTATCATCACCATTTCAAGTCCAGTTCAATATCTACATATAATTCAGTCTTCTTTGAGAAAGACAAATATTATATGAAGATTTTATGAAATCTGTGAGTGAATATGTTGATTCCAACTGGAATTGTTAAATCAAATCTGATTTGGAAATATACCTTTAAAGTAGCTAACCCCTATTCAATACCAATCTTAATGTGTACTTTTAGACTGTTCAATGACTGATTTGGACAGCACCAAAGTAAAAAAAAAAGCCTTTAATCCATTTAAAAAGTTAGGATCTGCTGCTCTGAAATAGCTATAAAAGAAGGAAACACTTCTACACCAGAAAGTAGGAAGATAATTGGTAGATATTCTTAGATCATATGATAAATAGGTGAAAGTTAACTTTAGTAGATATCACTCCACTTTTAAAAGCTGAAAATAGGTACAAACCATTGGACTTGTTGAATAGAGCTAGAAGTGGCATACTACAGATGGAGTCCAAAAAAGTGGACTACACTTTGGTTTGCACTTATCCAAGAGTGGAATTAAAAGGACTGCCATGGGCAATATCAAAATGAAAACAGCTAACACAATATTGATAGAAAATGGTCAAATAAATGTTAAAATTATGTATATTTGTGGAAATATAGGGGTTTATTGTGACAGTTCAAGACCAGGTCATGACCATCAGAAATTACAGAATTAGTTATCTTTAAGGAACCTGGACTTTATTATCAATAGGAAATAGAGGAAACTGGGAAACTTCATTCTAGGCTGCAAAAATTTAGTGCTTAATGATTACTTACCAAAGAAAGAACTAGTACCTCGAATTATAAATCAAATGTTCCTTTTGGCTAGTGGACTTACAGACAGCAGATGCCCATGCTACAAATACAAACCTCAAAACATCTTGAATAATTCAACCAATAATTTGTACTGGAACCAAACCATTAACAGAAACAAAAATTGTTACCATTCATCAGTCATATGTATATAATATCAATACAAAGTTAAGAAGAGAATCTTTATTGTATCTTGACTTTCCAAATATTCACAATAGAATTTCCCATCCCAAATATTCATAATCTCCAAGCTACATAAAATGAAAATCTTTTCAATTAGAGACAAAGCCAAAGAAATCCAAATCATGCTGTAACACAATGAGGTACATATCATCCCTGTTGTTCTGTCTGCTACTAAAGTTGGACTAAGGATACATTCACTGAGCAAAATAAAGATTACGTGACATTCATAACATGGTTGTTTACCTAGAAAATGGGCTTATTTTATATACCTGCACAAAAATATAGAGAATATGTAGTATAGGGGAGAAATAGCAGGACTGCAATTTGTACCAAGACTCTTTTTACCTAAATCCATTGAAAAAGAAATGGATAGTAATAACAACAGTAAACATTATGGCTGGGATCTACATAATATTTTAATGCTTTTACATTTTAAAACATTTTTATCACAAAATTATATTTTAATCAGCCCTTTCCTGAACAATGCATTCCAAGTAATTTCATTGCAACAAGTTGTCTCTTCATTCAGCATCCATTCCTCTAATTGTAGAAAGATAAAAGGTAAATTAAAAAAGAAGAGAAGAAGAGGAGAATTGTTAGGAAGAGGGCAAACAGGAGAATACACACACATATGCATGTATATGTTTGTGTGTATACATATATACATACACACAAATATATGTACATATATGCATGTATATGGATATGTGGATTGTGTATCTATATCTCTATATACATAGACATAGACACATACATATACACAGACGTATATATGTATATATATATATGCATGTACATAGATATATAAGGATACATATATATGTCTCCACCTTCTCTGCCCTGCAATTAAAATTTCCACTGTAGTCAAGGATTTCCCCCCATATTGCAATTACATCAGTCCTTAGCACAGCCCTGGGAGTATAGTACATTCTAAATACATTTTTGTTTACTTGATGTGACTTCAATTTCTACTGCCACCTTTCCTCACACCAAATCAAACCTCAGACAGACTTTCTATAAAAAAAATATATGAAAATACTGCTTCTTGTCAATGTAACCTAGAGTGGGGAATCCAAATTGTACTTATAAATATGATAAGCCTGACATCTCAAAATATTTCCTCTTATTAAAATTAAAATTTCTTCTTTATACTAATAAATATTTTCTCTCCCTCCTACTTTCCATCCTCCAATAGGAAAATGGAACAAAACAAAATGAATGAATAAATAACTTTTATAAGAAATATGACAATAACCAAAACAAATACCAACATTGGCCATGTACAAAAAATGTATCTCTTTTTACATATATAGGTCATCACCACTCCAGCAGGATGTGGGTAGCATTCTTCGTCATCAATCCTCTGAAATTATGGTTGGTCACTGCATTGGTTGAATTTGTTAAGTGTTTCAAAATTATATTAAATTGCTGACCTAATTCTAGTCCCATTACTCTTCATCAGTATATGCTTGTCTTTTTGAAGTTGCTCTGAAGTCATCTCTTTTATCATTTATTATAGTACTATAATATTTTGTAATACATTTACCAGATATTTGATTTAGGCAATCTCTACATTAATGGGCAGTCCCAAAGTTTCCATTAATGTGGAGATTGCCTAATAAATTGCCTGCCTATCTATAGATATGAAAGATATATTCTTCTTTTCTCCTCCAATCTATTTAGGATGTGACTTTTTATATATACATCATGTATATATTCAGAACAAACTTGGTTATAAGATGTGAAGAATTAATATAAACATAATTTCTGTAAAATTTTGGTAAATAGTTAAATCAAGAATTTAATGTCGGTTAGTATCTCATAGTATCTTGGGAAAGCTCATATAAGAGCTAAGCATGTCCACAATGGACTTACAACTGGAACAGACATGGGAAGTAATTGAGTAAAATAACCTCATTTTTTGATGAGGACACAATTTTACAGATGTTAAATTGCCTTCCTAACACCATATGGAGAATACACTGAAGAACCACGTCTCTCAAACCACGTCTCTTCTTACAATAAACCAAGAGGCCTTCATGCTAAAACACCTCCTTAGCCTCAGATTTGTGCATCTGTCCCAAAGAGTTACAGTATACTAACTCCTACTAACTATTAATGTAGAGTGATTTCTACTTGGAAGATTGGCCATTTCATTTTGAAACAGTAAATATATAGATATGATTGATATAGATACATATGATTGATATGATTTTTACTGTGGCGCAAGGAATATTTTATTTTCCAAAGATCCTGAACTACACATACATGACTCCTCCAAAATTTTATTTTTCATTTAATTTTTTATTTTAAATTAAATGCAAAAAGTGGTGGCCAGGTAGTACAGTGAATAAGAGCACTAGTCCCAGAGTCGGGATGATTTGGGATCGAATCCGGGCTCAGACACTTAACACCCACCCAGAAACACCTGGTGGTGTAACCTTGAGCAACTTGCTTAACCCCAATTGCTTAGGGGTGGCCAGGTGGCACAGTGATTAAGAGCACCAGCCCCAGAGTCTGGATGACCTGGTATCAAATCCGGGCCCAGATACTTAGTACCACACCCAGAAACACCTGGCCTTGTAACTTTGAGCAAGTTACTTAACCCCAATTGCTTTAAAAAAAATTAAATGCAAAATAAAAAAATAAATCTGTATACTAAAACTAAAATAACACACACAAAAATAAGACATATGCACACAAGCATTGCTATGTTACATGGAAGAATGTGAGAGAGGATTCAAAATGTAAAGCAAGAAATTTCTATTTTAAGAAAGCCTGTATAATAAATACTACAAATAGTGTTGAGAGTTGTCCATCTTTTCTTTGCTTCCTTGTAAGTTTTCATCTGTTCTCTGCTATACACCTTTTACTTTGTTCTTTCCCGCTCCTTTTTCCCTGTCTTTCTCCAGAAGGCTTCAATTAAGTCCACACACACACATACATATGCACATACATATACAGGCATATACACACAAAGATATGCATATACACATAAACACACATACACCCATACATACACTTAAACATACTTAAATATCAAAAATCAAAGTCATATATAGACATATACATTCATATGCATCTATGTGAGATTATATTATCCTAATTCACCCACTATTTCTCTGAGGGTGAATAATGTCCTCATTCATAAGTCCAAGACTTCCCATATTTTTTCCAAGTCCACCAACTTATCATTTCCTAGACCACAGCAATATACCCACCTTATGTTGTCTAGTTGTTTCAAATAGTCCAAAACAACACTGACAAATATGGTTGACAAATAGTTTAGTTTCTCTCATTTTCACTTTTAATTAATTGTATGTTAGCTTTAATTTTGTCTGAGATTATAATCACCACCTCTGTTCCTTTCTGTAATCACCTCTAATCCTGGAGTATGGGGGAGGGTGCCTCTGGCTTCAGATTCTCCTTCAGTTCTGTCCTCTGACCTGGACCCAAAACCAAGACCTCCTGCCTCCTGTAAGTGACTACAGCCAATAGAATCCACACTGCATGGTTTCTGCACCTATTGGGTATGTGCGGGCTCCTTCTCACTCAGGGAAGGATCTCAGCAGCACAGCTGGATCTTCAGTTCCTTGTCAGCAAAGGTTCCCTCAATCTTCCCCAGCTCAGATGCTCAACTCCCATCACTGTCTCAAAGGTAAAAGTTCCTGTGACTGGAGCAGAGGCAGCTTCTCAACCCAGCTAACCCAAGGGCTTTCTGCTTGTTTATTAAGTCAATCTAGCCTGGAGGTATTTATTCTTCACATAGACAAACTCTTCTAAGATTTTTTTCTTCAGATCTTCTCAGATTATCCCGGGAGGACCACTGTTCTGCTCCTACTCATATTTATTTTTACCACTCCATGTTTGCCCTGGGGTACTATTATTGTCTCTTTTGTGAGGAAAATCTGGAGAGCTTGGAAATTTCTGACCTACTCTGCCATCTTCCCCAAATCCTCCTCCTCCTTTTAAATTTTCAATTCCTACATATTGTGCCTGGGTTCTGACCTTGTATCATATTTCATGTTATCTGAAGTATAATTCATTCTTCTGAAGTCAATACCTTGAGAGGCTACCAGAAACTCAATTTCTTTTTATATTAAAAATAACTATGTACAGCGGTTTAAGTAAGATTTTAGTAAGAGTCAAAATCCTTAAGCATTAGGAAAAGACTTAAGAGGTGTTTTGTTGTTGTCGTCATTATTGTTTGTTTGCTCGTTTTGGTGGCAGGAGGCAATTCATGTTAAGTTATTTATTCAGAATCACCCATCTAGTGTCGGAGGCTGGATTTCAACCTTGGTCCTACCATATACAGCCAATAATCTATCTACTGCACCAAATACTTGCCTTGAAGAGCACATTATTAAGGGGGGTTCTGCGCCATGATGCTTTGTAATGGTAATGGTATTTGAAGATCTTCCATGCCCTTCATTTTGCTGATGTAGCAGGAAGGGGTGGGGCAGGAAGGAGTTGGAGCAGAGTAGGAGCTGGGCTGGAGCCAGCATGGTGACTGGAAGTGATGGTGGTAGCAGCGTGAACTCCTTTTTTTTTTTTTTTGAGCCAGCCAGAATTTCTGCTAAGGACTTCTGCTGAGGCCTGCCTGCCAGAGCTGCTAGGAGTGAGCTATGTGGAGGCCAAGCAGTTACCATGAGTGAGGAGAGAGGGATCTTTGTCTGAGGTATTCTGTTCTGTTTTAAAGGCTTGAGAATGTGGGTGTTATTGCATTAACTATCTGTGCCAACACCATGGCTACTGTGATGGCTTTGACTTTCTGGTTTGGGTATTGAGTTTTCTTGTATTTCAAAAAAAATATTCTAGCTATATAGTTATGTATTCCATGTAGAAAGCCTGTTATATTTTGTGATCAATAACCATATCAGCATATTTACAGTTACTGTAGGCATTGTGAATACTGCATTGTTGATACAAGCTTGTGTCTAGGTAACTGGCATTTTGGTCAGGATAAGGGGTGAGGAGAGAGATTCTTCTTTTCCCTTGATGTTTCCTGATCTCTATCCTAAGTGCTTGTGGTTAAAACTAGAAATTACAATGAATTATGTGACAAAAAAAAATAAAATGAATTTCCTTATAAAGATAAATTATCTTGAAGGAGATGTTCCTAGGAACCAATATTCTTTTAACATTGTTATCCCTAATTAGAAATATTATAAAGAAGTTTAAGAATTCTGGGGATTGGTAAATGTAAGCCTTCTCCAGAAGCTGTTATTTACAATGTAAAACAATGAACCCTCATTATAAACACCATCTCCAATTCAGATGAAGCCCAAAGCACTCTACAGAGTCAAGTAGCATAATTATAAGGAAACATAATAGCAGAGATAGGGCATAATTAGGAAATAAAGTCAAGAATATATGCTTTTAGTTGAAATTTGAAAATGATGATAAAACAATGAAGTGGTTGATTATGCTACATGGCAAAAACTGTGGAGCAAGCTTATACAATAGAAATAGTAAGATCATGTATTTAATTGGAACCTTTTGAAAATATTGTTTTGGTTTGTTTTTCCTTTGTATAAGCAGATGAAATAAAGTTGGGACTAGAGGAGTGTCAAAGAGCAAGTCTTTTGGAAATCTAAATAAACCAGAAAGCAATTCTGAAAAACTGAGAGAACTTTATTACCAAAATGAGAATCTATTTGAACTTTTTGAGTTCAATGATGTGAAAAAAAGTTCAGTATTCAGAGGTTTGCGTTGTATTTATTTCTAGGAAAAAGAAAAAAATTACTCTTAAGCTAGGGAAAGATGCTTAAAAAGAATCTTTTAACTGAATTATTGTACAGACAATATAGAAATATCACTTGAGGGGGGCGGCTAGGTGATGCAGTGAATAGAGCACTGGTCCTGGAGTCATGAGGATCTGGGTTTAAATCTGGCTTCAGACACTTAACACAAAACTAGCCATGTGACCTTGGGCAAGTCACTTAACCCAAATTGGCCTACCTTCCCCCTCTAAATATATATATATATATATATATACACACACACACACACACACACACACACACACACACACACACACACATATATATATATATATATATATATATATATATCACATGGGAATAAACCAGACTATCAACTACATAAGACTGACAGCTAAATTATAAAAGTTTCCCAGAGATTGCAAGGAAAATATTTATACTCAGAGGAAGCATTAATGGCACCTTTAGAAACAGAAAGAACAGTTTGATTTAATTTTCCTTTTGAGAATTCACTATAGAAACCCTTTATCACATAATCAAAGTGAATCCTATATATTTTTAAGATGGTAGTTGTAAAAAATTGAATAAAAAAATTTCTGAAATGTCGATACTGATTTCGAAATTAACAATTAAAGTACAAAATCTTTTTAGGTTTCTTTGTCTTCTTCATGGAGGAAAAGTCATGGAGGGGGCTTCTGTCACCTTGATTTCCTTTTCATCCCTAATAATGCATGGTTGACAATCAAACTGAGCAAGGAAATCAAACAACTTTCTTTTTTAATAGTGATATAAAATTTTCCTACTTTTTTCCACTCTGGCCAATTTTTAGACTGTCAATTTTAATTAGCTAGAATCCTCAATCAGAAAGTTGATATTCAGGGAACACCTCATTTGGGTACAATGAGACTAGATTCCCAGTTTGAATGCCCAGTGCACCCTTAAAATAAAACTCACTTAGGAGAAAAAAACTGAAACAATTCAATTATGGGCAAACAATGAAATTAAAAACTAGAGAAATATAGAGGTTTCTATGATAATTAATCCAACCTCCTCTTTTTAGAGATAAGTAGAGAGTAGATTAGTTGTCACTTGATCAAGGTCATCCAGTGAGCTAGTTACAGAGTCAGAATTAGGTCCAAAGTCCCCAGAAATCTGATCTAGATCTCCTAATAGACTAGTTTTTTAGTTTGCTAGTATAGTGAAGGATCTGAATTTTTATTCCATTCCTTTAACAACCACCTGGAATTAGTTATATGAAGAGGACTCTTCTGATCTTACAAGTAGGCTTTCTGCTTTTCTTATTAGAAACTACTTGTAAAGTAATTAAATTAAGTTTATTCTTATATAGTGTGTCATGTCTGGTTGAAGCTCCATTTTCCATGGATGTTATAGTCAGTCCTCTAAGCACCTATGAGTTGGATCTTTTATGATTTATGCATTGAGGGGGAAAACTTCTCTGCTAGAGTTCAATTCCCTTTACCTTTTCAGTCTATGAATGAGTAGACATGTTATCCCCATTTATAAGACATGTTATCCCCATTTATATAAACAACAAATTTATATTGTTTTAATAATGACTGATTTATATAGGAAAATAAATATTCTTCTTTAATGTTCTCTATTTTGGGATGTCTTGGTTGTTCCCAGCTTACTTTGAAGGTTCTTATACTTACGTCTCTTAAGTAAATTATCCACATAGTCCCATCAAAGGACCCTAGAATGCCCAGAAGGGCTCTTACTGACTTCGGTTTGGAATTGCACTCCAAAGTCATATTACAAGGAGTCAGTGTCCTTTTATCACAAACGGGAAATTTATGTGTATAGCAAAATTTTAAATCCCAAAACAAGCAATATATGTATCTTCCTTCCTTCCTTCCTTCCTTCCTTCCTTCCTTCCTTCCTTCCTCCCTTCCTCAGACTGGATTTGACATGTGGTCCATCTTTCTTACTCTTTCTCCTTCTATTTCTTCCTTCCTTCCATTCTTTCTTCCTTTTTCAATTCCTTTCTTGTTTTTTCTGTTGGTTCATTGGTTTCTTTGTTTATCAATTTTTATCCAGTCATTACTTTATCTATCCACCTATCTCTGTTTTTGTGTTTGTTTATGCATTCATTTGCTCATTTATTTACTTGTACCAGATTTCTGAAGTGATTTTATCAATATAAAGAACTGCCAGTTAAGAAATTACTTCTCTCAGTGAAGATATCTCAATGGAACATATTTTCAAAGAGTTGTCTGGAGTACTTAGATGTTAAGTGACTTGCAAGGGTCACACAGACAGTTTTTATGCTGAATGTATGTATTAAACTCATGTCTTTTCTGAATGCAACATGGGATCTCCATTTATTTTACTATTGCCTGTCATGGAGGTTAATAACATTGATCCTTATTTTAATTACTCTATGTGGTGTGATGAAAAATACTATACCTACAATTTTCAAATGATTTTTGCAACAGTTTTCCATATAGTGTTCTCAAATTTATATATTTGTCTATACGTAGACATACATACATACATATATATACACACATACAATATAATACACATAAATAAATATCATATATTTTACCCATAATCATTAATATAGATATATTAATATAGCATGCATTACATCTGGATATGTATAAAATCAAAGAGGGTTAGTGTCTAGCAAGTGGTGCCTTAGGCTCAAAAACATGTCTAACTCTGAAATTAGTGCTTTTTTAATCAAAATAGTCCCTATCAAAAATCATTTAAAATTTCCCTCATGATCTATTTTAGCACTTCAAATAAATAATAAATAACATTTATTTGGATAAAATGTACTTCAAAAAGCATAGTGAAGTTATAATATAATGAATTAATTCTGGAAGAAATGGAAGGCAATCAATTTCCTATTCTTTTTCCCTATGTAAGTATAGGAATACATTCATTCCTTAAACTAATGTAAAGGAATACCACCCTATCTTCTTTTTTAACTTATACTCATGTCAGGGGAAGCAATTGAGTATTTGCCCTGTATCTTGCTTTCATGACTTTGTAATGCATGAAAGTAAAGAAAATATATGCAATAAAAGTTTAAGACTTCTATGTCTATATAGGGCTATTACATCAATGCTTCAACTAAATGATCTGAACAATTGAAGCATTTGTTTTAATTTGGAGTTTGTTTACCCCCCCCCACTCCCCCCCCCCGTGCCCTGGAATATTTATTCTTTGGTTGACTGACATTATCATCAACAAGAAGTAAACATAAGTATTACAGAGGCATGTTGATGTAATTGGTGAATAGCAGAAAAACAGTCTGCTTTGTGACCTACCAATAAACACTTGAAAGTGAGATCTGGTGTGGCTAATACAGTTAGATCTATTTTTCATTGCTGTCAATTCATTAAAACAGAGTTGGACTGTCTTATTTAATTTGTTTGGTTTGTCTCAGGGGAGACAATTAAATGTACAATTACTCTGAAGAAGTAAAATTACCTTGTAGAAGAAAATAAATGTCCAATGTTTTAATCTACCAAGTAGAAAAGTCTACTTCATTTTGGCTGTTAAAACACAATACCAGAAAAAGTTAGGGCTCAGGAATTTAGTTTTGAAGATGGTGGAGTGTACTATGTATGTGTGTGTGTGTGTGTGTGTGTGTGTGTGTGTGTGTGTATAGGAATATACATAGGAATCAATTATCTCCTCTTTGACTTTCCAAAGATTTTCTCCTAATTCTGTATTCATTTTGTAATGATATAATTTGGACATCATTCCTATTCCTAAATTTAATTGAATTTTAAAAAGGAAAGGCTTTATGACATGGAATACATAGTAGCCACTCACTATACCCTTATTGATCAGCTCATTATTATATTCAGTCATGAGTTTAATTAAAAATATAATATTTCCTTGAGGGTTTTTTTTGGGGGGGTGATTTTTGTCCATGACCAACCATGGTTGAGACAGGTTACATAAAGCACTGGGTCTAGAGTGAAAAGGACCACGTGTCAAATCCAATCTGAGAAACATAATAACTTTGTGACCCTGAACAAGTCACTTAACTTCAGTTTCTTTCATTTTCCTCAACTCTGAAACAGAAGTAATAATAGTATCTGTCTACAAGAGATGTTGTGGAGATCATGTAAGATAACATTTGTAAGGCAGTTGGCATATTTAATAACTGTTTCCATCTTTCTTCATATCTCTTCCTACTTCTCTTCAGTTTATGGTTTTTAGATGTAGAAAGACCTTGGATTGGTGGAAAAAATGAATCCTCTATTACTCAATTTTCTCTATGAAAATAAGATTACATTCACACATAGTATGTATGTATGTGTGCTGTATATCAATGCATACATAATGTATATGTAATGTACATATAATCTTACTTTCACAGATAATATAACATATACATACTTATACTATTAACTTTTATACACTATATAAAACATATCTATCTATCTATCTATCTATCTATCTATCTATCTATCTATCTAT
>NW_027186320.1:9995534-10011530 GCF_028583685.1 Petaurus breviceps papuanus
TATCTATCTATCTATCTATCTATCTATCTATCTATCTATCTATCTATCTATCTATGTGCCTATCTATAATTACGGGTCCCAATCTGTCAAATATTCATATTTCAATATTCATTTGGATTGAGAAGCTATAATATCATACTATGATATATACATGAAACATTGAGTACAAATGAAGAATAAGTAGAGCTCCAAGTTCATCAGGAAAATGAAAGTGACCTTGATTGCTTTATAAAAAAATTACAGATTTCCTTTATTTTCCCAAAGATTTTCATAAACATAAAGATAATTCTTGTCATTAATAACATTCTATTAATGGTATTGCATAGAACACAACTGTACAAGGAATACTACAAATGTCACACAGACAGCAATGGAGAACCATTTCAAGATGGCCATGGCCAGATTGCAATATTTGAAGAAAAAGAAAGTCTAAAAACCGTGAGTAAAAATTCCTGGATCCATTTGAACATAAGCATATTTATGAGACAGTAAGATAATCAATATAATAATTTCATTGCATATAATTAAAAAAAAGTCTTACCTCTGTTCATATGTATGTGTGTATACATATAGTTTTTTAAAGAGCCGTTTTCAACAAACCAGCAGTATCATGGTAAAGTGGCAAGATTGTTGATCTTATATTCAGAAAATGCCATTGATCAGATATTTTAAATATATGACCATGGGCAAGTCACCTAACCTTTCTGAGCATCAGTTTCTTCATGTGTAAATTGGAGCCAATAATATATGTGGCATCTACCTCACAGGATTATGGTGAATGTCAAATACAACAATGCACGTAAAAGTCTTTGCAAAACTTAAAACACTAGGAAAATATTGGCTATCACCATATCAGTATTGAATGAAATTTTTATCTTTGATTTCAGGAGTAAGACCTTAAACTCTGGGATTAAAAATAGCCTACCAGCTTTCCTTGTATTAGAGAAAAGGAAAACTATAAATAACAACAGAGTGGGCTGCCCTCTTCTATTATTCTCTTCAAAAAATTATTCTGCAATTACATTTTTTCTTCTATAACATGTTTTAGTATCATACATATAGAATGAGAAGGGTATCCTGTGTATTTTAGAGATAAGTAGACTCAAGTGTAGCAAGGAAATATAATTTATACACAGTCATATAGGTAGCAAGAGAGAGAATCTGACTCCAAATCAAACATAAAGATTTTGAAAAAAAAATAAGTAAAATGATCTATATTGAAAAAAATATTAAACTCTACAATATATTTTATTGCAACATCAATATTGGCTCTAGCCTAACCCCCAAACCAAACTGAAAATATTTCAACATTAATAGTATAGGCTCACTCACAGTACAATGAGGTCTGTTATTGGAATTGTCGTTGTTAGTCATTCCTTCTGGAAAAGACCAATGTCATCAAAAGTGTGAAGTCTTGACTTGAAAGTGAATTGGATTTAAGTGAGGCAGGACTTTTGAAAGTCAACAGCTTCACTATCTCCTCAAAAATCATTCTCAGTCCAGTGGCAAGACAGATGGCCCTAGATGCAGTGGGACACTTTGGCCTTTTTAAACTGTCTTTTCAAGGTCACAGATTGTCTGAGGCAACACTCATTTAGTGATTAAAGGCAAGGTAAGAATTGAGGCAAAAGATAGCCTAGTTTTTCCTCTCAGAATCAGTCTGGAATAGGAAAACCCTCAGGGTTTCTGGCTAGAACAGAAACGATTGCTATTTATACTCCCTGAGTCATCAAAACCCAAATAATAAACACATGTGGTTTGAGCTGCGACCTATTATTGGTCAATCAATGAGAGCCAGAGTGATTTGGGTTTAAAGCTATAGTCAAGTAGCTGCAATTGAATATTGATGGACTTTATAAAAGTCTTATTTTACAGTTATAGTTCAAGAAATGAAGGATCAACAACAATGTGAGTACTAGCAACTGCCCAATGGGGAACCAACTGACCAGTTCCAGTAAGGTAATGTTGCTATTTATTTCCTCTCTCCCTCCCTTCCTCCCTGGTTTCCTTTCCTTCCTTCTTCCCTTCCTTCCTCCTCTATCACTTTTTCATCCTTACATATGGGTGTTCTATCAAAAGGAATAACATTTTTGATCACTTATATTGCATAAGATGTCTTGGGGTTTAGGGGCTATACCAGATATAAAATATTGTGAGTAAATATATGTATATTAATGTATACATGCATATATGAATGTATGTTTGTATTCAGTATTATGTACATAAGTGCATATGTATATAAGTATATTTCAAGGAATGTTGCACAGTGGCTTAAGGTTTCAACTTTAGGGTTATGCAATTTTAAAAAATACTTTATGCATATTTAATCCTAATAAATACAAACAGCTATGCTAGTCCTATTACAAGACAGAGATGCATCAGGGCACATAACAATCCCTGCAAAATAAAACACAAACTTTCATACTCTGAAATAAAGGTGACATAGAACAAACTACCTCAAGGAAGAAATTCTCCATCAAACTGGTTACTGAGGAATATATTTTTAAAAGGAAGAGAGGTTAAACCTGGAAATAGACTGTATTTTCAATAGATGAGTTTGATGTGCAACTTTGCCAATTATATTAATGTTGGGCAAGAAATTACATCTGAATTGAAAAAAATTAATTTTTTAAAAAAGTACTTCATCCAGGTAATCATAAGAAATGTTTTTGTTTTTCTCTGTGAACATCTTTTGAATGTTGTATTAATATTTTTTCTGTTCCTTTTTTCAAAATCTTTCTTGATAGTATCTGATTTTTTTAAAGTATGTTAAATAAAATATTATAAATACAGTTAGAAGCATGTTATAATACCTAGAATCAAGGATACAAAAAATATTATCTTCCCTTCTTGAAAATGAGTAGCATCAAGGAAGTTGCCTGAGCTCTCACCAATTTGCCTCAGAAACAATGTTAAATCAAGCCTCTAAACAGATTCTGGAGCAACAAAACCCACAGTAAGATGGAGTGAGAAAATTTGCCAGCTTGAGATAACTTAGAAGGATTTCAGGAAAGTTCTCACTTGAGTAAAATGGGAGCACAGCCTAGAGCAGGCAGTGTCTCAGCACGTAAGCAAGAGGGTATTAATTACAGTACAGATCAACAAAAGAGGTGCCTCACTTCTGGCTCAGTAGGCCCAAACTGAGGCCTCCAGGTCAGCACAGAAGGCTGACTGCAAACCAAAACAACATGCTTGACTAAGCCAGACCACTCCCAGTGCTGTGGGCAAGCTGAAAGCACCTGAGGCCCTGGCATGGAAAGCCAGTGACCAGGCCCTTGAATCCCATCATAAGAAACTTGGAATAGTATCCCTTATTCCCCATAAGCAGAACTCAACTTTAAGTCATGAAATAGGGTAAAAAGGAGAAAGAAAGAGAAGACAACTGTGATTATATAAAGCTATTATGGAAATAGAGAAGATCAAAACACTTATTCAGAAATGCCTAAATGTGAAGCCTCAAAAGGGAATAAGAGTTGGCCTCAGGTCCAAAAAGTCCTCTTGGGAGAGCTGAAAAAGCATCTTAAAAAGAAGTGAGAGAGGTAAGAGAAAAATCAGGAAAAGAAATTAGACTTGTAATGTAGAATTATGAAAAAGAGTCAACAGCTTGGAAAAGGAAACACACAAATTGACTGAAAAAAATAAACTCCTTAAATAAAATAGAATTGTCCAAAGGGGAAAAAATTCCCCTGAAGATAATAACTCCTTTAAGATTAGAATTGGCCAAGTGGAAGAACAGGTACAAAAGTTAACTGAAGAAAATAATTCCTTAAAAATGAGAATTAGGTAAGTGGAAGCTAACGGCACTTTGAGAATCAGTCAAACAAAATTAAAAGATTGAAAAAATAGAAGAAAATGTAAACTACCTCATCATTAAAATAACTGACCTGGAAAACAGTATCAGGAGAACTAATTTAAGAATTATTGGATTACTTGAAGGTCATGATAAAATTTTTAAAAATAGTATTAATAATATCTTTCAAGAAATTGTCAAGGAAAACTGCCTAGATATACTAGATGTAGATAGTGAAATGGTCACTGAAATTGGTGCAGTGAGTAGAGTGCTGGCCCCAGAGTCAGGAGGACCTGAGTTTGGATCCAGCCTCAGACACTTAACACACACACACACACACACACACACACCTAGCCGTGTGACCTTGGGAAAGTTACTTAACCACAATTGCCTTCCTAAAAGCAAAAAAAAAAAAAAAAAAGGTCATTAAGAGCATCCACTGATCACCTCCTAAAAGAGATCCCAAAATGAAAACTCCAAGGAATAGTGTAGCCAAATTCCAGGATTATCAGGTCAAGGAGAAAATATTGCAAACACACAGAAAGAAACAATTCAAATATCAAGTAGCCAAAGTTAGGATTATAGAGGATTTAGCAATTTCTACATTAAAGAATGGGCTGGCTTGGAATATGATATTCTAGAAGGCAATGGAACTTGGATTCCAACCTCAACTACGCAGCAAAATCTAGCATAATCTCTCAAGGAAAAGATGGATGTTCAATTAAATAGGGGATTTTCAAACTTTTTCGATAAAAAGATCAGAGCTGAATAGAAAATTTGATTTTCAACTATAAGATTCAAAAGAAACATATAAAGGTAAGCAGGAAAGGGGGGAAATGTCATTTAATGAGATTAAATTCTTTTCCCTACATGGGAAGATGATACTTGGAACTCTTAAGAATTGTATCTCTATTAGAGCAGTTAAAAGGAATATACATAGACAAAAGGTATAAGTTGATTTTGATGGGATGATAAAAAAGAAGCAATTAGGGAGTGAAAATACTATTGTACAGGGATAAGAGGAAAGGGAGAGGTAGAATTGGATCAACTTATCACATGAAGAGACACTAAAGACTTATTATTTTAGAGGGAACGAAGGGAAGAGATGAGCATTGGCTCAAACTTACTCTCATCAGATTTGGCTCAAAGAGGGAATGACATGCACACTCAGTTGGGTATACACATTTATCTTAACCTATAGAGAAGTAGGAGGGGTAAATTGAAACAAAAGGAAAAGGAAAGAAGTTGTAGAAGGTGGAATAGAAGCGGGGGGGGATTCTTCTAAAAATTACCTACTTATATCCTTTAACTATTTATTAATTGTGAATGGAGGGAGGAATTTTTTGCCTTTTTTTTGGGAGGGCAATTGGGGTTAAGTGACTTGCCCAACGTCACATGGCTAGTAAGTGTTAAGTGTCTGATGCCAGATTTGAACTCAGGTCCTCCTGACTCTAAGGCTGGTGCTCTATTCCCTGTGACACCTAGCCACCCTGAGGGAGAAATTTAAGAGTGAAGAGAAGAAAACCTACAGATATAAGGATTCCTTAAAATAAACAAAATTAACTTAAGAAACAATAATATCTTTAAAGATGAAACATTTAAAAAAATATCCTAATTCAGAAAAAGAAAGTCATATTAGAGATAGGGATAAAAATAAAACCATAACTCATAACTTCTCATATGAATAGATTAAATAATCTAATAAAGAAAAAGAGTTCAAATTGAATAACAAAACAGAACCCCAAAATCTGTTGCTTATAAGTTTTGCTAAGAGGTTTTACCTTTTTCATTCTTTTTTTTCTCTGTAAAAATTATTTTTTATATGGAGTGACCCCTGTGAAAGGAGGGGTACTAGAAGAAATTAGTCAAAGTGACAACAAATTATATCAATTTTTAAAAGAAAATATTATAAGGTAATCATGGAAAGGAGAGGCTTATTGATGGGAAAGCTGATTGAGTGATGTGGTGGTTAGAAGCAAAAGTCTCCTGAAGAAGTAGAGGGTGAAAGAAGAGAGAAAAGTATAGCAGAGTGGATAAAAAAAAAAAACCCAGAATCTCACATTATGTTTAGAAGAAACATATTTGATAGACACAGAAACAGTAAAGGTAAAAGGCTAGAGCAAACTATACTATGCTTCAGGTGAAGAAAAAAAAAGCAGGGGTAGCAATCCTGATCTCAGACAAAGTAAAAGCAAAAATAGATCTAGTTAAAAGAGATAAGGTAGGAAATTACATTTTGCTAAAAGGTACCATAGACAATGAAGCAATAGCCATACTAAACATATATGTTCCAAGTGGTTTAGCATCCAGATTCTTAGAGTAGAAGTTAAGTGAGTTATAGGGAGAAATAAACAGCAAAACTCTACTAGTTGGGGACTTCAACCTCCCCTTCTCAGAACTAGATAAATCTAAACACAAAATAAACAACAATGCAGTTAAGGCACTGGATATAATTTTAGAAAAGTTGGTTATGATAGATCTTGGGTAAAACTTGAATAGGGGTAGAAATGAATATACTTTTTATTTCTATCAAAAGTACATGGAACCTACACAAAAAACTGACCATATATTGGGAATAAAAACCTCACAATTCAATACAGAAGGCAGAAATATACAATGAATACTTTTTTACGGTCACCAAGAATTGAAAATTGAGTGGATGTCCATCAGTTGAAGAATGAATTAACAAGCTGTGGTATATGAATGTAAAGGAATACTATTGTGATTTAAGAAATGATGAGCAGGCAGATTTCAGAAAAACCTGGAAAGACTTGAATGACTTGATGATGATTGAAGTGAGAAGAACCAGGAGGATGTTGTACTCAGTAACAGCTACATTGTGCAATCACTAACTTTGATAGACTTAGCCCTTCTTAGCAATGCAATGATCTAAGACAATGCCAAAAGACTAAGGATGGAAAATGCTATCCTCATTCAGAGAAAGAACTATGTACTCTGAATGCAGATCAAAGCATGCTGTTCTCTCTCTCTCTCTCTCTCTCTCTCTCATTGTGTTTTGTGGTTTTTCTCTATTTTCTGATTCTTCTTTTATTACGTGATGAAGTTGGAAATATGTCCAACATGGTGTAGCAGCAAGCACCCCGGCGTCCTCAGGGTTTGCTGCTACCACAGGTTCTTGGCTCTGCTTTGTTAAAGGAAAGCAACTCAAAATGGGTTAACAAGCTTACTTTAATCAGTCAGACATATATCGTTTACCTTGTTCAGGGGAAAAGGTCGGCACCCCGAACTTCAAAGTACACAGACAGAATTATCAAGAAAGAAACAGATCAAGTAGACAGATTTCAAACTGTCCAACCATTACATCCATACCCAGTCAACATCTGGGTTTGAACATCTGGGTTTTTTCAAAGCTGGGGGGAGGGGCGGGGGGCTCTGGACAACGGCTTCCCAGAATACAGATCAAATCACAGAACACTTCTCAAAGTGAGCCCCCAAAACAAAGCCTCACATCAGGGCCTATATAGCCTTCTCCTGGCTCAGAGAATGTAACAACCTTATTGACCCACTGGCCAATCAAAAAGTATCTACTGAAAAACAAGCCTCCCACCCCAGGCTTCAGGGGCACTTTAGCCTAGGGGCAGGGAAGATCTTCCAAATTTGCATTCCCATTACATTCAGCCTCAAGATCTTTCATGCCCATAGCATAGACAATTTACTTTTGAATTAGCACTAAACATCTCTTAGGTCACATTTTCAAGGTACAGAACTAAAGTTACCAAAGTGGCCACTGGGCCTTAAACAAACACAAAGTACATAGCATTATCACTTCAGTTCAAAACAAGAGTTCAAATAAAGTTCTGGGGGGATGGGGGCGGTGTCCTTCCCCACACATAGCTCCAGCCCCTGCTTCCAAGTACAGAGAGGGGGCTGGGCAACAAAACCAACAAGGTGGGGTCCCTGGGGATCCAAGGCACTTCATCCCACCCACCATAGTCACAAGTCCATCCTCCCCCTGGGTCCCAAACTGTGGGATGCAGCCAGGAAACACATTCAGTTCCCTTCTTTGCTGCTCAGTTCTTATCTTTTCCAGTGGCTGAATTCTGAACTCCTGGGTTCCTTCTCCTCCCGCAAGTGGCAGCCGCTCCTGGCTTCTGCCCAGGTCCCGATGCAGGCAGCTTACCATTCCTGCTCTCAGCTCAGCGAAGTCTACATGCAGTCCACTCTTCTCTCCTGGTCCATGGCTCCACAGAGTTACAGCTACCACAACTGGGAAACAAACGATTATCCCAGTCCCCATACTTTCCTTTTACTCTGCAGATCCTGCTCGTGACGCCATTTTGTAGCAGCAAGCACCCCGGCGTCATCAGGGTTTGCTGCTACCACAGGTTCTTGGATCTGCTTTGTTAAAGGAAAGCAACTCAAAATGGATTAACAAGCTTACTTTAATCAGTCAGACATATATCCTTTACCTTGTTCAGGGGAAAAGGTCGGCACCTGAACTTCAAAGTACACAGACAGAATTATCAAGACAGAAACAGATCTAGTAGACAGATTTCAAACTGTCCAACCATTACATCCATACCCAGTCAACATCTGGGTTTCAACATCTGGGTTTTTTCAAAGAGGGAGGGGGGACTCTGGACAATGGCTTCCCAGAATACAGATCAAATCACAGAACACTTCTCAAAGCCTCACATCAGGGCTTATATAGCCTTCTCCTGGCTCAGAGAATGTAACAACCTTATTGACCCACTGGCCAATCAAAAAGTATCTACTGAAAAACAAGCCTCCCTCCCCAGGCTTTTGGTGCACTTTAGTCTAGGGGCAGGGAAGATCTTCCAAATTTGCATTCCCATTACACATGGTTACAAGAATAGCCTATATCAGACAGCATTCTGTATTGGAGAGGGGAGTAAATTGTGTGAACCTTAAAGGAGTGGTTACTTCATTATGGTAGTAGGGGAAGAATGTGGAAATGGCAATTGGGGTGGGGGTAAAGGGTTCTCCAGATACCCTACCCTATTAATTGATGAGGAAAGAATGAAGGAAATTGTGGTCAGTGCTATAAAGGGAGGCTAGGGAGGATGTGTCGTCAGGACAGAATGAGGTTTCAGCAATGTTCTGAAGATGGAAAATGTTTTAAAGAAAAATATTTAAGATAATGTCAAGTCTCTTGCTTGTGGAGCAAGTATTCCAGAGGGCACAGTGGAAAGAATTATTAGATGTTGGTTGGGGCTATGAAGAGGGAGAGCAGGGGAGTTGAATGGAATAGGAATAAAGAATCAGGTAATGGGGGACAGGGAGTTGTATTTGGATGGTGATCTATAGGAGTTAAGAATCACCAGAATGGTGAAAGTATGAATGGGAGAAATATGTCAATGGTAAATTGAAATTTTAGAGATTTTCATTTTAGAATTATGAGCTCTAGATGTAGTCTTTTCAGAGACTTGGTCAATTCCGGCAAGGGAAAAAGAGTACTCAATTCTCCAGGAATGAAATACTTGGATCAGTCTTTCTCTCAGTGCCAATTCCTACCCATAAAGATGTCAATATTCAAATTCCAGGTCTTTCTAAAATTATTGGCCCCTGGTTTATCCAGAACTACTGATTTATATTTCATTATGTACGAGCTATTAAAACAGTCAATATAATTTGGACCATTGGAGGAAATGATACCACTATGATGCTTTTGAATTCAAGAGTTTTCCCTTTATCAATACAACCTCTTATCCATTCATCTTTCCATATGTGCTTGACTTTCCTTTTTTCTTCACCACATTCCTAAATTCTTCCACCTCTTTCTGTTTTCCTTACTTTTTCCTCTTCGTAGTCTTAACTTTATAACTCAACCATGCACTGTCCTTAACCATTAAATCCATAGCCCCAATTTCTGCATATATCAATTCAAAAGCAAAAGCCTCAGGGAACTGCTTTCTTTGTCACTATATCTTACATGTGGGTATTTACATTTTTGCAATCATCTTTAAGCTCCAAACATGTTACACCATGGGGGGAAAGGGGCACCACCTAAAATTGGAGGTGCCCAGGCCCATTTAAGTAGCCCTATTGCTTCACTTCTCATGAGATCAAAAACAAGTTGGCTACATCTTAAAAGTTCATTAAAATTTGGTTTTAAGTAAATAGATTTTGTTTATGGGTTTTATTTTATTTCTCTGACCTGTCTATAACAAAAAAGACTCATTTAGCTGGTATTTGATGCTAAATAGTGGAAAAAAGTAATAAGCACTCCAGCACCCCTTTTAAGAACTGGGTATATAAAAATTACAACAACCAGAATAAACAGAAGCAATAACATAATAAGGTCGCATGTTTACAATATTATTTTTAATACATTCCTTATGAAAATCTTATGATATAAGTAGTTCCAGAAGAGGAAACTGGGGGTTAGAGAGTGACTTATTTGTAATTATCAGAGCCATGACTGGCATCCAAGTTCCTGAATACTAGAACAGAACTGCTTTCCAACTATGCCTTCCCTCTCTATTTTATTGAAATCCTATTAAGAGCTAAGTAATTAAATTCACTATTATACCAAGAGAGGGAAAAATATTCACTGTCAAAAAATCCAGAGAAGATTTTCTTCAGTGACATATTTACAAGCAACTTTCACAGTTATAGAATGAGCAATTATAAAATTAAAAATTACTATTTTAAAATGCAATTTTATATTTGTAGTTTTATAAAATAATTAAAATCCACATATATGTGTGTGTATATACACACATATGTATATACATTATCATCTGAAAACTACTCTTTATGTATTTCATTGAGAAGAAATTATGTGTTATTTTATTCAAATCAAGATGTAGTAAACAATTCAGACAGAGCTCTGGCAACCTGAAAAAATGTACATGAACACCACACACACACACACACACACACACACACAACCACATTAGCTTTGTTAACCTTATAAAGATGTCAAGGGAACAGGCTGCTAAGTGTAATACCACAAAGAACAGGCTGCTGAGTAAAATCTCAAAACCTAGTTTACTTTCTCCCCTATTTTCTTTTGTATCTCATATAAATGCCTTTTATTTCTCTGGCATGTCACTTCCAATATCAAGAATTTCACTTTCATACCTTGTTATTTAATTCACCTAATTTTTATTGTTTCAGGACTCAAAAGCAAACTCTGCTAATCCTTAATAAATAGGATACAAAATGAGTAGTTTGAATTTTTTTTGTCTCTCTTCAGATATTGAAAAGATAGGAACAAGAGAGAAAATTTCATCTTTCACAAATAAACCCAAGTATATTGTTTTCTTGTTTTTTTTTTGTGGGAGTTGTCAATATAATGTATACAGGCATAATTAAAAAATATTTTATTTTAAGAAAAATGACAGAACTTAGTAATACATGAAATGAAATTTCATTTTTCCCCTATTTCAGAACACTGTGTGTCATATTTAGGAGAAAATAATGTGGAATTTGATAATTCAGGGAATAATCCTTTTAGATTTTAGAATTTTGAAGAGAAAATATTTCTTTATATCAGAATTTGGGGTAGAGTAGAGCAGAATATTAGCTATGCCTTTTTCAGTATCCTACCAGATTAATTTAATTGCTAAATAGCAAAAGAAAATAACTCACTTTTTCTTCTAACAAAATATTATAGTTTGTAAGGTCTATTTAATGAAGAATCAGCAGTATTTACCCTTATATAAGAAAAAGCATGTGTTCATCATTTTTTGAATAGTTTTAATTTTAAATAAAATAAAACATAATTTTAAGAAATTATGGAAAAGGGATATCTTTTGTCAGATGATATGCTCTGGTTTGAGTTTTGGAAAACATGGTCCCCATGTTAAATTTCCAAACAGAGGAGAATTTATGTTACTTGAGAATGTTTATTGTTGCTCAGTCATTTTCAGTTTTGTCCAACTCTTCATGACCACCTTTGGAGTTTTCTTGGCAAAGACACTGGGATGATTTATCATTTCCTTCTCCAGCTCATTTTATAGATGAAGAACTGAGGTAAACAACATTAAGTGACTTGCCTAGAGTCACACAGCTAGTAACTGTCTAAGGCCAGATTGAACTCAGGAAATGAGTCTTCATGACTGTAGGTCCTGCATTACATCCACCATGCCACCTAAGTGCTCTTATCTTGCTGTAGAAAGGGCTTAAATAAAATTTCCTAAATTTAATAGAAACAAAAATTCTACTTAAGATAAGGCTGCAAGACAGCACAATAGTGAAAATTATTATAGAGGTAACTGGTTAACTGAATGAACACAACATGAAATCCAAGGACTTCAGTTCTATTCTTGGTGCAATCCATGTGAGAACTTAGGCAAGTTCCTTAACCCCTCCAAGCTTCAATTTCCTCTGACACATAGGGTATATTAATAGTAGTGTCATTAACAATTTTATAGATGAGAGAATGGAATATGACAGTTTACTGGAAACTTATTTGCACAAATTTGGCATTTAATAAATGTTTAACTGAATGGAAAGTGCTTAGCATAAGCTACTTAGGTCAGAAGACCTTGTTTTCTATTTTACATACTCTCACAGTACCTTGTCTTTTGTGTGTCTGCAAAGCAAATACATACAGATTTAGTGAATTGCATGAATTTGCTTTTAATTTAATCATGATTCCTATCAGTTTGTTTTCTCATTAGAAAAAAGGAGGATATTGGATAAAACAACTTCTGTTATCTCTTGGTTGGATAATGCGACTGCTATTACCTCTTTCAGCTATAAAGTTATCATCCAATGATCATCAGACCACTACTGCATTGGTGTAATGGGAATGCAAATTTGGAAGATCTTCCCTGCTCCTAGGCTAAAGTGCACCAGAAGCCTGGGGAGGGAGGCTTGTTTTTCAGTAGATACTTTTTGATTGGCCAGTGGGTCAATAAAGTTGTTACATTCTCTGAGCCAGGAGAAGGCTATATAAGCCCTGATGTGTAGCTTTGTTTTGGGGACTCACTTTGAGAAGTGTTCTGTGATTTGATGTGAATTCTGGGAAGCCGTTGTTGAGAGTCCCCTGGCTTTGAAAAACCCAGATGTGGAAACCCAGATGTTGACTGGGTATGGATGTAATGGTTGGACAGTTTGGAAATCTGTCTACTTGATCTGTTTCTGTCTTGATAATTCTGCCTGTATACTTTGAAGTTCGGGGTGCTGACTTTTTTCCCCTGAACAAGGTAAACGATATATGTCTGACTGATTAAAGTAAGCTTGTTAACCCATTTTGAGTTGCTTTCCTTTATCAAAGCAGATCCAAGAACCTGTGGTAGCTGCAAACCCTGAGGACCCTTGGGGTGCTTGCTGCTACAATTGGGAATTAGCTTTTACGGCAAAGGAAATTTTGAAGTTTGCAAAGTTTATTTTCCTTGACCAATGAATCTCTTTCATGTAGATACATCATTTGTAAAATGCTTTCCTCCATTGTATGGGATCCTCAAATCATGCATTCTTGTCCTAATAAAATAAAATGACATCATCATATCAATAAACATTAAGGCTTGAAGAGGATAGAAGCCATGAACATATATATTACAAAAGAAGGATTTTGAAAGGAAGAACTAAGAAGGATGGAAATGACTCCCAGTGGATCTATCAAAGGGCCTTTGTCTCTCTACATTTCTCTTTCCACCAAACTATATAGCAGACCATGTAAATAGGCTAAGAATCCAATAACATGAGTTGAGAAAAATGGTGCAGTAGAGAGAGAAGCATGAAACCAGAGATTCTTTGGCAATTTATTGGAAGTATAGCCTCTACATTCATGCTGAGTATCATTCAGCAAATGGACACTAAGTATTAATTACAATGACTTTCTAATTCTGAATCAGATTGAAGCTTCTGGTAGACCTCCTATACTTGTTGAGCAGAAAATGGAAGAGTTTAAAAAAGGGAGAAGTAAAAGCTGTGGAAATTAGATAGATAATAAATATTGTTTGTTTTAAAGAGCTTGGATAATAAGGAAAGAAATTTCCTCAGTATGAGATTCTAGTAAAATCAGAAACTACAAGGAAAGAGAAGCTCCAGAAAATGAAAGAGTTTTTTTTCCTAAGATAACCATGGAATGATTTATTATTCCACAGAGCATCATCATCAATCAGTGAGGCAATGTCTAACAGAGATTACTTGGCATGCCATACAATCAGCATATTTTATATGGCTGGTTAAAAATAAAGCAAAAAAAAGAAAAACATATGTATGATAATGAGTGTATATGCCTGAGATATCTGTAAATAATGGATTACTTCATACCTCTTACAAAGGTGTGTGGACACTTGTTTGCTCATTGGCAATACTGGGACCAAAGTGTGTCCTTAGGAATATGATTAAATAGGAATTTATAATTAGATAGGAATATAATAATTAGATAGGAATATAATAATTAGATAGGAATCATGATTAAATCTTGTTTTATTTGCTATTCAATCAGAATTGGATAAAATGCTTCATCATAGGTACCCTGAAGACATAGCTAATATCACGTTAATCAGATTTCTGAAGTCCTTTAAAGTATATACACATAAATGTATGTGTATATGTATATATGTATATATATATATGTGTGTGTGTGTGTGTGTATAGATAGATAGAGATATGTATGACTATGTCTGTGTGTATGTATGATATCCTTGAATAAATCATTATTCTGGTTCTGTTCACTTCAACGTGTATCAAGGCACACTAGCAAGGATTTTCTGAACTTATTTCTTTCAATATTTATATAATATTTATAAAATATAATATAATATAATATTTATAAAATATTATATAATATAATATTAAAATTATAACATTCCATTAAATTCTAATATCTGAGACAATCTAAGACACTCTCCCAGATTATAGTTCTTTTTCCCCCTCTCCTCTCCTTTAATCTCTCCTTCAGGATCAGAAAGAATTTTCTTCTTTGTTTAAGAGTATTCACTCCCTAATATTATGCTCCTACTTAAACTTTCTCCCTTAAAAATTTTCCCTTTTTATTTTAATATTTGTCTATAATAAAATATTTGTGAGAATGTGCATATATGTTCATATTCAACCCTCATTTGTTTGATTCAGATAAAGGTGATGTTCATCCAATGCCAAATTTCCCATTTTTTACTCCATGTTTGTATATTCTATTGTTAATTTGTCACAATTATGGAATTAGTAAATTCTGCCCCCTTTGCATTCCTTCCTACATTAATGTTTTTTCTTCTACCATAACTTACCCTTTCCACCTTAAAACCCTCAAGACAAAACCATTTTATCCCATTACCTCTATTTTTGTTATTGAACTCTCTGAGAACATTTTAAGGAGACTAAGATTCTGAGAAAACACTCATTTTTCTTCCTCTATTAATATATTATCACTACATATATCCCTTTCAATTTGTTTACATAAATTTACCTTCTTATATTTCTCAGGCCTCATGTTCATATTTCAACATTCCTCTGTCATAGCTATGGTATTTCAATAAACAAAACTTGAAAACCCTCTATTCCTTTAGAACACCACTATATTTTTTCTGGATAGGATTGTACCCAAATTTTAGGTGTAAGTTATTTTTAGTACTAAGACTATCTCTTGTCATTTGGAATATTGAATTCCAAGATTTCTTCACAGGAGTTCACAAGTTTTTGGGTTTACAACTGTGGGGTTCACTAGTTCTGTTTCTCCACAAAGACTTGATATAATCATGGGCAAGTACTGAAATAAGATATCAACTTAAAAGCTGAAACAATTTTTTAACTATTACTATCTTGCCATTACAGGTTCCTACCAGGAAGTGATTGATGTATTCTTTCCATTTTCGCTTTGTAGGCAGGTTCCAATAGATCTCAGAAATTTTTCTTCATGATTTCTTGAAATGCAGTGGCCATATATATTTTAATTAATTATGGTTTATAAGAAATCATGTTATTCTCACATTAACTCATTGATCTATGTTTTATGTCAATATTTTTTAATATATTTTTTTTTTGCTCTTTGGAGGGCAACTGGGGTTAAGTGGCTTGCCCAAAGTCACATGTCTAGTTTTTGTGTTAAGTGTCTGAGGCAGGATTTGAACTTAGGACCTCCTGACTCAAGGGCCGGTGCTCTATTCACTGTGCCACCTAGCCACCCCAATATTTTTTAAAGTAGATATTTTACATTTTCTTCTTTTTTTCAAAATAAGTGAAAAACAAGGAAGGAGGGAAGGAAGGACAGAAGGAGGGGAAAGAAGGAAGGAAAGGAAGGAAGGAAGGAAGGAAGGAAGGAAGGA
>NW_027186320.1:10011930-10019648 GCF_028583685.1 Petaurus breviceps papuanus
AATACATGGCAATCAATGAAACCAGAATGGAAATATCCTCATATTCGGTTTTTACAATGCTACTTTGAAAGGTAAGAGAATATGGGTTTTCTGAGCTCACAGAACTCTCAACATAGGATGTTTTCTCAGAACAAAGTATGCATGTGATTTTCCTTGGCTGACAGAAACCACATAATTGAAAAAGGTTAAAAATAAGTTTTTTTAATGCAAAAATATTTCGAGTATCAGCATTTCTTTCCTCAAAACTATTCTTTTTAAAAATAATCTTTTAACGGACCTGCTTGCCTCAAATCCTCATGTCTCCATTATCTCCTTCTCTCTACCTTTTTCAGGTCACGCATTATCTTTGGAATTCTCATTTTGAAAAGAGTGGTAAAAATATTAATAAAAGATAAAACATATTGTTTGCTTTTTCTTCTTTTCTTTTTTTTAGAATCATGGGGTGAAGTTGGTGATTGTGAAGAGGTTCATTATTTTTTACTATACCTTTAGAAAATTTGGATTGTCAGTAATGAAAGTAATGGTTATACCTTCTCAATTTAGAGATTCTCAAGTGAAAAAAAAATTAACATAAATAGTTCTCTTATTAAAAATAGAGGGTTTTGTAGTTATGCATTAAACAAGCATCTCTAAAATACAAAGTATTCCTGATACTTAATTTGATGTAATCAGAGTTTAAAACCATATTTTCAGGGGAAATGAACAATTCAAAAGCAAATAGGGGAGAGAGGGAGAGAGAGAGTCAGAGAAAGACAGAGAGGCAGAGACAGAGAGACATAGACAAAGATATGCAGAGAGTTATCTAGGATAGTCCTTGAGAGCTGATCTTAATTATCCTCACTTTCTTATCTATAGATAGAGAAGAATTGAGTGAATTTCCTGTGAGGAATTTTCCTTTATTGTTTTGTGATAGCACCCCCTGTGAAACTTGAAGTTGACTTTACAGAGATGCCTAGAAGTTTAGTGACTTGTACAGAGTTCCACAGTCAATTTCACAGGGGGATCTTGAACCCAAGTCTCAGTTCTGCTTCCTTTCTGGAATGCCACCCTGACACAGCTGTACCATTTAAAACTTCTTACCACTAGTCCATCCTCTATTCAGCTGCCAATGTAATTTTCCTAAAGCACAGGTCTGATTCTTTCATTGCCATGCTTGATTAACTCCAGTGCCTCTGCACCACCTCCAGGATAAAGTATCAAAGTCTCTTCATGCCATTCAATTTCCATCTTAACCTAGCCTCTTCTAACTACCTTTCCAGTCTTACACCTATGTACAACACCTCCCCACTTATGAAATCCTGTGATACTGGTCTCCTTTCCATTCCCTAAACAAGATATTACAAGTCTGTATTTGAAATAATTTTGGCTGTCTTTCATGCCTGAACTGCTCTCATTCCTTATCTCTGCTTAGTGGCCTCCGTGACATCATTCAAGTCTCAGTTAAAAATCATACTTTTTAGAAGAAGATTTTCTCATTCTCTCTTAAATCTAGATCCTTCCTTCTCTGTACTATCTCCTATTTGTCCTGCTTATAACTTGCTCATTCACATTTATTGCATGATTTCTCCACTGTTAGTTTCTGAGCTCCTTGATGGCAGGTACTATCATTTGCCTTTCTTTGTATCCCTAGTATCAGCATAGCACCAGAAAGTCTTAGGTGTTTAATCAATGCTTACTGACTGACAGACATATGATAGATAAGCTTCCCATGCTTTAAAAATCAAAAGCACAGTTGAAGAAAAAAAAACTGTTCTGGCAATCCAAAGACACTTAAAGAAATGTCTTGCTTTGATGTGACTCTCACTATGGAGCCAGGGAGAAAGTGTGTGTCTTAACCTTTGAATCTATAAAGAACTATGATGAATCTGTGGAGAAAACAGTGACAAATAAATTAGGCAACTAATTTGTCAGAACTTTTTAAATTGTATTTCCCCCCAAGGGAACACTGAACTTATTTATTTTTTTTAGTTTTCAACAATCATTTCCACAGGATTTTGAGTTACAAATTTTTTTCCCCGTCTCTCTCCTAAACATCACTCTAAGATGGCAAGCATACTGAATACTCCTTCCCCCAATCTGCCCTCTCTTATGTCTCCCATACCCTCTTATTTTCTTGTAGGGCAAGATGGATTTCTATACCCCATTCCCTGTATATCTTATTTCCTGGTTGCATGTAAAAAATAATTTTTAACATTTACTTTTAAATTTTTTTTCTTCCAAATTCCCTCCCTTCTTCCCTCCTCATCCGTACACACCGCAAAGACAAGCAATTCAATATAGGTTGTACATATGTAGTTACCCAAAATATTTCCATAGTAGTCATGTGGTGAAAGACTAAGTATATTTCCTTTCATTCTATCCCATTCACCATTTATTATATTTTCTCCTTTGACCCTGTCCCTTTTCAAAAATGTTTGCTTCTAACTATCCTCTCCCCTAATCTGCCCTCCCTTCCATCATTTCCCCTCTTATCCCATTACCCCCTGCTTTCCTTTAGGGTAAGATACCCAATTGAGTGTGTATGTTATTCCCTTCTTAAACCAAATCCAAAGAGAGTAAGTTTGACTCATTCCCATTCACCTATCTACTCTTTCCTTTCATTGTAACAGCTTTTTCTTGAGTATTTTCTATGAGAAAATTTACCCTATTCTATCTCTCCCTTTCTCCTTCTTCAATATATTCCTCTCTCACCTCTGTATGTGTGTGTATTCCACTCAACTATCCTCATACTGAGAAAAGCTTTATAAGTTAGCAAATATCATCTCACCATGTAGAAATGTAAACATTTGAACTTTAATAAGTTACTTTTTAAAATTTTTTTTAAAGCAATTGGGGTTAAGTCACTTGCTCAAGGTTACACGGCCAGTGATTTCTGGGTGTGGTGCTAAGTATCTGAGCCCAGATTTGATCCCCAGATCATCCTGACACTGGAGGAGGTGCTCACTGAGCCACCTGGCCGCCCCTAAGCAATTGGGGTTAAGTAACTTGCTCAAGGTTACATGGCCAGGTTTATCTGGGTGGGTGCTAAGTGTCTGAGCCCGGGATTCGAATTCCAGGTCATTCCGACACTGGAGCTAGTACTCTTACTTGCTGTGCTACCTGGCTGCCCCAATAAGTTACTTTTGAGTTATCTTTTCTGTTTACTTTGTCATGCTGCTCTTTGTTCTTGTATCTGAAAGTCAAATTTTCTGTTCAGTTCTGGTCTTTTCATCAAGAATGCTTGAAAGTCCTCTATTTTATTGAATTACCACATTTTACCTGAAGCATTTTACTCAGTTTTGCTGGGTAGGTGATTCTTGGTTTTAAACCTAGATCTTTAAGTTATTTAGTTTCCAATTAGTTTTTAGTATATCTTTCCATGGCTGTTTATTACATATACGTTTTATTGCATCATGATCTTAGAGTGATGCATTTAATATTTCTGCCTTTCTGCATTGAATTGTGAGGTTTTTATGCCCTAGTACATGGTCAATTTTTGTGTATGTGCTATGTACCACTGAGAAGAAGGTTTATTCCTCTTTATCCCCATTCAGTTTTCTCCAGAAGTCTGCCTTATCTCTATTGTCTAAGATTCTATTTATCTCCTTAACTTCTTTCTTGTATATTTTGAGGTTAGATTTATCAAGGTCAGAGAGGGGTAGATTGAAGCGCCCACTGGTATAGTTTTGCTATCTATTTCTTCCTCTAACTTCCTTAACTTCTCCTTTAGGAATCTGGATGCCATATTATTTGGTGCATAAATGTTTAGTAACAATATTGCTTCATTTTTTATGGTTCCTTTTAGCAGGATAATGTTTCCTTCCTTATCTCTTTTAATTAGATTTATTTTTGCTTTTGCTTTGTTTGAGATAAGAATTGTTACCTCTGCTTATTTTACTCTTGCTGAGTCATGATATATTTTACTCCAGACTTTTATCTTTACCTTTTGTGTATTCCCATTTCAGATGTGTTTCTTGTAAACAGCATATTGTAGGATTATGTTTTTTATCCATTATTCTATCTGCCTCTTTTTTGGGAGACTGCATCCCATTCATATTCATAGTTATGATTACTCTCTGTGTCTTTCCCTCCATCTCCCCCCCCCCAGTTTATGCTTTTATCCCCCCTTCTCCCTTCTCCTCCTTAAGAGTTTTCCTTTTGACCTCTGCTTCCCTCAGTATTCTCTCCTTATCGGCCCCCTCCCTTTGCCTACTCTCCTCCCTTACTACTTCTTCCCTCCCTTCTAACACCCCCCCCCTTTTGTAGTTCATCCCTCCTTCTACTGCCTGTAGGGTATGATAGATTTTTATACTTAACATAGTATGTTATTTCTTCCTCAAACTAAGACTGATGAGAATAGAACTCATGCAATGTTCTTCACCCTCCCCTCTTTTCCTCTATTATAAGTTTTATGTCTCTTCTCGATAGAGTCCTATCCTTAACTGATTATGTTTTTCCCTCCTTGTGCCAGAACCAATGAGGGAAAAGCTCATATAATGCTCATCTCCTTCCCTTCTTTCCCTCTACTATAATGTTTTTATGTGTCCTTTTGAGGCATAATTTACCCTTTTTTGCTTCATTATTTCCTCTTCTTCCATTGCAGTCCCTTTGCAGCCCTTAATAAGGTATTTTATCATCATTTTGTGTAATTTATGTCCATTCCCTCTATTTACCTTTATCCCTTTTAGATGTTGCTGTAAGTATAGAATTAACAACATTTACAAGTATCAGCTTCCCATATAAGAATATAAACAGTTTGCTCTTATTAAATAACAAGTTCTCTGTGTGTTTGCCTTATTTACCTTTCTAAATCACTCTTGAGTCTTGTAATTGGAGGTTGAAATAATCACTGAGCTTTGGATTTTTCATTAGGAAGGTCTGGAAGTCCTTTATAGCTTTGAATAGTAAGCTCCCTTCCTGGAAGATTATGCTCAGTTTCACTGGATAGGTGATCCTTTGTTGTAACCCCAGCTCTTTTGCCTTGTGAACAGTTCCTCTGATCTTTCAATATAGAAGCTGCCAGATCCTGTGAGATCCTCACTGTGGTTCTGTGATATTTGAATTGTTTTGTTCTGGCTGCTTGTATTATTTTTTTTTATTTACCTGATAGTTGTGGAATTTGGCCACAACATTTCACAGACTTTTCAATTTGGAATCTTTTTCAGGAAATATCTGGTGACTTCTCTTGATTTCTATTTTAGTCTCTGGTTCTAGGATCTCAGAACAATTTTCCTTGATGAGCTCTTGGAAAATGTTATCCAGTCTCATTTTTTATCATGATTTTCTGATAAACCAATAATTCTCAGATTATCTCTCCTGGATCTGTTTTCCAGGTCAGTTATTTTTTCATTCAGATATTTTACCTCTTTTTCTAATTTTTCATTCTTGATGTTTTGCTTGACTGATTCTTGGTGCCTCATGGAATCATTAGCTTCAATTTGGTTGATTGTAATTTTAGTGAATTATTTTCCTCATTTAGTTTTGGAAGCTCATTTTCCATATGTTCAGATATAAATTTTAGTCCACTTTTTCTTTTTAAAGAGCTATTTTCTTCATTGTAATGTTTTTTTTTTCCTAAATTCACGATTTTTGTTTTTAAAGAATTATTCATTTTATCCTCTATTTCTCTAATTTGGTTTTCAAAGTGCTTTTCCAGCTCATACAATAATGCTCTCTATGCTTGAGACCAGTTAATATTCCCTGTTGAGGCTTCAGCTATAGGTGTAGAGTCAACATTGTCTCCTTTTGAACTTGGTTCCTCCCCATTCACAGTGAAAGGATATTAGAGTCCTTGCCTGCTCAGTCTTTTGTTTACCAATTTTGAGGCAGGGCCTTAGCCATGTACTTCCTCTAGGGTTTCCTACCCTTTATTGTTTATAATTTTGTTCTGGAGCAATAATTACTGTGTTTTCATGGTCAGAAGGGGGCATTGGAACAGCCAGAATTCACTCAGCCCTCCTGGTCCCTGCAAGTTCAGATAAGGGATTTTTACATTTGTAGGCTGTGGGTTTATAGTCACAGGAGTAGCTGCTATCAATGCCACAAGCCCTGCATTCATCTCTTACCCAGTCCAAAGCTCCCAGTCCTGCAGTGATAGGCCTGGGATTGGCCCTTGTAGTTGGTGGATCAACTTTGACCAGGCATTGTCCAGGCTGCTGAACACCGCATCATCCATGCCTCTGCCTGTTGTGTCATCCAAGCCTCTCTGCGAATCAATGATGAAAATATTTGAAATAGGACAGAAAAACCAAGATCTTTGTATAATTGCCATGGAAGACCAAGTTGATAGTAGAAGTAGTGCCATAATCACACTTTAACAAGGCACAGAAGGTGAAGAGTCAAAGACCATAGAATGTACAGAAACAAACAGTGATTGGTGGGGGTAGATGTATGCATATAGAATAGAAACAGGGGGTGGAAATGATGAAGGAAGGCAAAGAGTAGTGAGGAAGAGCATGGGTAGAAGCAAAGAATATCACTCATATAATAATATTAGACATTGTGTATCCTTAGGGGATTGAAGAGCATGGGAGGGCAGGGCTCAGGAGTTTGGGGTTTCATTTTTATAGGGTTGTTTGTGGGAATGGACTGAATCGTATTTGTGCCAACTTGGGGATAGTTCATGAACACTTCCAAATTATTTTTTAATTGAAGTAAAATTTCAAAGTTAACATGTTCATATTATCTCGAAATTATTAACACCTCTGTTGATCTGCTAATCTTCAGTATGGATGTCTGGAACTTATCTGAGATTATGTATCATAGAATCAAAAGGCCCCAACAACAAAGTTTAAATGACTTCTCCCAATTCAGTACACATTACCAGATTGTGATTTCTGGTTAATATATGATATGATTTGTAAATGATATTCTTTTAATTTTTGAGATGGTTTGTATATGACTTCCATTTTTCCCTTTAATATCTTACCTTTTGCTCTTACAATTTTATATGGTTTGCTTTAATTTTACTAACTATACTGATTAGATGGCAGTAAGGTAACAAGATGATTGGGGGATCAGAACAAGATATAATTTTAATACAGCTAGAAAACACAGTACATCTGAGAAAGACTATCCTGTTATGACTGAAGAGATGTAAGACAAAATAGATTAATCTAGTTTATTTCCTGAGAGACTGAATTTAACTCTTATTTTGAAGAGGAATATGAAGGAGATCCTTAAAAGATTCTAACCTCAAGACTTTATCATTAAATTAGTTCAATTGAATGGTGAAATTTTTTTTTTTCTGAAAATGTAGAGGAGTCCATCACCTACTGACATTAGGTAGCTTGAGGGGATTATGACTGAACATTCTCATACTTAAAATATTATTAATAGTCATATGTCTTTGCTTTTTAATTTTTTTTGATTCCTTGCATTTGTTATGGCATTGTACATTAATAACTGTTTTTGGCATTTGAGATTCCCCCAGCTTGTTCAATAAATTATATTTAATGAACAGAGGTTGGATTTTGTGACACTTGATTAATGAGAAAAAAAGAGGTTACAATAGTATTAATTAACGAGATAAGTAACATGCCCCTTAACTGCTTTAGAGTTCTGTATAATAACATTAAACAAAACTAGTTCAGTGATACACTGAGGGATCACATACAAGTGACTAATAAGTGACAAGGCTACAAGGGACCTATCTTCTCTCTCTCTCTCTCTCTCTCTCTCTCTCTCTCTCTCTCTCTCTCTCTCTCTCTCTCTCTGTCTGTCTCTCTCTCTCTCTGTCT
>NW_027186320.1:10019748-10020746 GCF_028583685.1 Petaurus breviceps papuanus
CTCTCTCTCTCTCTCTCTCTCTCTCTCTCTCTCTCTCTCCTTTGCAAACACACACACAGTTTATTTTATTAAATGTGACAGAAACTTCTTAACAAATATCCAAACACACCACTCTACACACCATGCACTACTAGAAAAGAGATTATCATATGCCAACAGAAATGATGCATCTCTTAGCTTTAAGAGTATGTATGGGACTATCATGGACCACTGTGTAAAGAGCATCTTGTCCTGAATATTAACATATTATTTATATCGCTGTATTTATTGGACATGTTGCTCTGCTTCCTTCACTTTTTATTCACTTTAAGTGATTCTTGCCATGTCTCAAAGATTATTTAATATTCATCATTCCTTACAGCACAACGACATTCCAATACAATCATAATTTGTTCAGTCCCTCTGCAACAGTTGAGTAAATGTTTGTTTTCAGCTTTTTGTTATTGCCAATGATGGCATTCTCATTCCATCAATCCTTCAACCAACAAGCATTTATGAAGGTAGATCCTGTTATGTGGCAGTGACTATGTAGCCACATAGGAAGACAAATACAAAATCAAAACTGTTCTTCCTGCCAATAAGCATGCATTCTGCTATAAAAGTTTCTATTTACAATTCTCTTCTTCACTAAATAATTTATGGAAGGGGGAAGGAGACAGTGGTAAAATGGATATCATAGGTCAAAGAATATGAAAATTATTTTGAGTTTTCTTACAAAATTTAAAATCTCTTTTCATGTTTTTTAAACAACATAACTTTATCATCAGTGAATTATACTGAATTATACTGCCTGCCTTACACACTTCCTCTAATATTATTTTCTCCTTATTGTTTCCAAGCTTTACAAATAATGAATGCAAGGGAATATCTTGATCTTATTAGAATTCACATTTTTTCTCTGATAAATAATGATATTAAAACTGCCAGATGGTCACAGTTTGATTGGATTCTTCTTCTAAAGATGATTTGTTCATATTATTTCTTATCTATATATTGGA
>NW_027186320.1:10020846-10036154 GCF_028583685.1 Petaurus breviceps papuanus
ATATATATATATGTATATATATATGTATATATATATATATACACACATACATATATATGTAGGTATATTTCCTAAATGATATCACTTTGGTTCGGACTTTAGCTTCATTGATTTTATTGATGATTTATTTTTTTTCTTTATTACGTGTTGGTACTTAATTATTTTATATTTTATGATCAATTCCTTCCTTGTTCAGGTAAAAATTCTTCTCCAGTCATACTGCAAAAAAAAAGATAACTTCTGTTCATCTCTAATGTTTATGGTACAATATTAAATTTAGATAATTTACCCAGTTAGTATTACTTGAAATTTAGTTCTTACCTGTCACTAGCCAGTTTTCTAGAAGTTATTATTAAATTAAAAAAATCACTGCATATATACTTCATCTTAAAAAAAGAATGAGACTTCTGGACAAACTTTTGTTTCTGTTATTTTTTTTAATCTAGTCTGTTACACTGACATAATTTTCTGCTAAAATAATTATTATATAATTTTGACAATTACTAAATACATCCTTCAATTCTCCCTAGTTTTGTTGCTTTTGTATAATTTATTTGCCACATTTCTGGCTGTTTTGAGAGTCAGAATAGTGTAGTGTGCAGGGACCCATTTTCATAGTCAGGAGGACCTGTATTCAAATGCCACTTTTGGCACATTGGTTGTTACCATGTGACAGTCATGTAATTTCTTAGTATTCCAAGTTATTCTCTAAAACCATAAATTGGAGTAAAGGTGTAGTCCTATATGAGCAGAGAATTTCTATACCCCCTAATGGTTTCCTTATACCAGAGAAATGTAGGTATAGTTCTTACTACGCTCCCTGTCATTAATATTTGAGGCAATTAGAGGGTCGGTTTGCATAAAAGTTTCATTCTAGCTATGGTGCCAGAATTTTTTCCTCTTCTGGATTCAATTTTTGAACCCTTTCAAACATCATCACAAGAAATATTTTTGCAGCTGGCAAGAATTCTTGCCTCTTCATTGGGAGTGAGGCAAAAATGAATGAATTGAACTGATATCTAGCTTCAAAATTCAATTCAATGCTCTCAGCCAAGAATTAGTCTACCTCGACCATTCATTTCAGATGTGGTAAATGGAAGAGTCCTTTGGCAGCCAAAATTGTTTCCAGGCCTTACAATCCTTTAGACAACCACAAGGTTTACACCCTATATTAAATAACCTTTAATTTCTTTATAGGCAGAAGTAGGCTCATCAAAGCTCCAAGAGGAGGCTCCTAATCTAGCAAGAAAGATTAGGCATGCTCTTTATACTGCTCCAGGAAGAGCAAATCTGAATCTCATCAAAGAACTGAGTCCTGCATGGCAAGTCTTCTATTGCATATAGATTTTTTGGTATTATTTTCCATGAAGATTTATCTTACATCGGAGATTTGATTAAGGGAAAGAAAGATGCCTGCTGTGTGACTTATTAATATTAGTTTATAGAATAATGGAAGACATACTTCCATTCCTCTTCTAGAGACATCGGGAGACTACAAAGACTTATTTTGCATTGAGGAAAAAGACAAATTTTTAGTTTGCTTACCCTACTTCAAGTCTCTGGAGAATTAGGAGTATGGTCCTCTAGATCGCTTGACACTGAATAGGTAATACTGGAACACATGGTTTACATCAGTGATACTTCCCTGTTACTATTTGTTTGCTTCTACTGTGTCACTGTCTCTCTGTTTCTGTCTCAATCTGTCTTCCTCTCTGTCTTTCTATCTCTGTGTCTTTTTGTCTGTCTATCCTTCTCTCTCATAGTCTCTGTCTCTTTCTGTCTCTCTTTTGATCCATATAGTTTTTAATTATAGATTTTGAATAATTTTCCATATATGTTCCTTCAAAGTTATTATGTGCAAGTTTTTCCACTCATGAAATGCATGTTTTGATTACCTTTTGAGCATCCTGATTTTTTTTAAGAAATCGGGGTCTTCACATATGCACATGCATATACACATGCAAACACATATACACACATATGGTATCATTGGAAGAATACTTTCATTGAGAAGATGTTCTTTTATTTTTTAGAAAAGAATGTGTAGTTAACCAACTTTAAACCAACCTATTTGTTAATCCCTGCTTAATTCTGGACCCACTTGATTTTCCATCTGTAATGTGTGTCTATAATAGACATAATGATGAACCAGTTCCTTTTGGCTATCCATTGACTGCATATCATATACCTATACAATTTGCATTTTCACCTACTTTGTTATCCCAATATTTTAATTGGATGAATACTGTTTTATTAAACTAAATGAGAACCTATGGAATGGAAAGAGATAATGCAGATTTTTAAAAAGGAAGATTTTTTTTCTTATTTCAAAAATCTTAGACTCATTTAATTCCTATACAAATATAGAAACATACCCTTCTGAGAGATGATTTATGAAGCTTTTAAAAGATGAAAACCCATTCATGGTTCTCTTCTGGTGTCAAACAATTGTACTTAAAGCAAACTGAATTGAAAATATGCACATGGCCTTAATCATGTGTATATTCTATATACGTAGGAAGGCAACCTGCCATAGTAGATATAGAGGTGGCTTTGGAGTAAAGAAGAACAATAAATATAGCCTCTGATGCATATTGAGCATATGAACATGAACAAACCACTTAACTTTCCAATGGTTTGAGTCAACTCCCTAATATTATCAACTACAAAGAGGTTGCAGGTGTAACTTAGTCAAGGGTTTTCATCTCCATGTATCCAACAGTTAAGACATCAAAGGTCTACAATTACTGAACTTATTTCCAATTCTACAAAAAAAATCAAATGCAAATATAATTTAAAATACTCACATATTGTCTCATTTTAGAATGGAAATGTATCTTGATCCTCAAAGGTCAAGCATGAGGAATACAAGTAATTAACTACAATAAATTGTAAAACGAAATCATGTGATGGTGATAATAATGAAGATGAAATTGAGAGTGCCAATAGAAATATGAAAAGTGTTTGCTGTTTCTTTGTTGAATTTCATGTCTAATATATATTTACTTATCTGTGTTTGTTTTGTGCTTTTCTAAATGAATAAAATCTCCTTGAGAGAGAAAAAAAAACTATTCCTTTTATGTCTTTTTATCTTTAGTATCTAGCAAAAATGCCTTGGGGGGAAGAAAATAAGGGGCGAAGGACTGAAAGGAGGGAAGGAGGTAGTTGGATATAAACACTTTTTGAAAAGGGGCGGGGTCAAAGGAGAAAATAGAATAAGTGGGGGGACCAATAGGATGGAGGGAGTATAGAAGGTCTTTCACAAAATAACTATTATGGAAGTGCTTTGCATAACTGGACATATATAACCAATATTGAATGCTTACTTTCATGAGGGTGGGTGGAGAGAGGAAAAGAAAGAGAATTTGGACCTCAAAGTTTTAAAAACAAATGTTACAATTTTTTTTTACATGCTGTAAAACCAAGCACAAGAAGCTCTCAAGATTGCTGCTCTGAATACCTCTAAAGTTTCTGATAACATAGTATACTGAATTTATACACTCTATTTATTCAGCAGTAAAATAAAGCAAAACATTCAAAGAAACCAAAGTACAGCATTCACAATGATATAACATATAGCTAATCACTAAGGTGGCCACATAGTTTTGAACAAAAGATATGATTCAATAAGTCCTTAAATCAGTCATCCTGAAGGAGCAATCCTCCTTAAGGTGTACAAAGTATGAAGGTCTCCCACCCCTAGGTCACACTTTTTTAATCTCCTCAGTCATTACGTCTTCTTTGTTCTTGATTGGAGACTAGTTTCCAATAATTCTTAACTCAATCATCCTTAAGGAGTACAAGGTACAAAGTACAAAGTTAGGTCATAGTGAATCATGATCTTCTCTTCCAGAAATACTTACCCAAGGATAGTACCTTTCATCTTGACTCAGGGCTGGCTCCCAAATTTCATGGTTCCTCTTCCATGTTCCCAGCTCTTGTCCAAATTCACCCAACTGTCACCTGGATTCACAAGTAGGTAGCTCCCAGCTCTTTTTCCAACTCCATGTCCACTTGCCTCTTCTATATAAGATAATTTGCCCCATTCTGTCTCTCCTCATCTCCTCTTAATATATTCCTCTCTCACCTCTCAATTTCACCTTGTAAGTATCATCCCTTCCTATTCACTTGGTCCTGTGCTTTCTGTCTATGTATATATGTATACATATATACACACAGTCACATCTGTATCCATATTTCCATATATCCTTCTATGTAGACATATGCATATACCTATTTCGTATGTGTATGTGTGTGTGTGTATCCCCTTCAACTTTTCTCATACTGAGAAAAGTTTCATAAGTTACAATTATTGTTTTTCCATGTAGGAATGTAAATACTTCAACTTTGATAAATTCCTTTTGATTTCTTTTTCCTGTGTACTTTCTCATGTTTCTCTTGCTTCTTCTATCTGAATGTCAAATTTTCTATTCAACTCTGGTTTTTTAATCAAGAATTCTTGACATTCCTCTATGTCATTGAATGACCATATTTTCCTATGAAACATGACACTCAGTTTTGCTGGGTAGATGATTCTTGGTTTTAATCCCAGTTCCTTTGACCTCGGAAATATCATATTCTAAGGCATTTGATCTCTCAGTGTAGAAGCTGCCAGATCCTATGTTATCCTGATTTTGTTTCCACAATATTCAAACTTTTTCTTCCTTACTGCTTGTAATATTTTCTTCTTGATGTGGGATCTCTTGAACCTGGCGATAATATTCCTAGGAGTTTTTGTTTTGGGGGGGGGGGCTTTTCAAGAGGTGATCAGTGGATTCTTTCAACTTTTACTTTGCCCTCTGCTTCTAAAACAGCAGGGCAATTTTCCTTGAGCATTTCTTGTAGGATGATTTCTAGGTTCTTTTTTTTATCATGGCTTTCAGGTAGTCCAATAATTTTTAAATTATGCCTTCTGGATCTATTTTCCAGGTCAGTGGTTTTTCCAATGATATATTTCACATTGCCTTCTATTTTTTTCATTTGTTTCTATCTTTTTAATAGTATCTTGATTTTTCATAAAGTCATTAGCTTCCATTTGCTCCAATCTAATGCTGAAGGAATTATTCTGTATTGAAATTTTGAGATAATTTTTCCAAATCAAAAATTTAGCTTTTTAAGGCATTCTTCTCTTCATTGCCTTTTTGGGCTTATTTTGCCATTTAAGTTAGTCTATTTTTAAGATGTAACTTTCTTCAGTCAGGTTGTTGGCTTTCTTTTCTTGATTTTCTCGCATCAGTCTCATTTCTCTCCCCAATTTTTCCTCCACTTATTTGATTTTCAAAAATTTCTTCTTAAGCTCCTCTATGACTTGTAAACAGTTCATATTTTTCTTGGAAGCTTTTTGTGCTAGAGTTCTGACTTCATTGTCTTCCTGACATTCTGTGTTTGATCCTTTTTGTCCCCCAAAATGTTGGGTTGCTGTGCTTGCTTTGCTTCCTTTGCTTATTCATGTTGCTACTCAATTACTTGACTTTTGAGCTTTTTTGCCACAATAGAACTCTGATTCCAGAGAAGAGAGCTTTGTCCCAAATTGATGGGGTTTTCACAGCTTCCAGAGCTACTTATTGGCTGCTGTCTCTGAAGCCTCCACTGGCTCTGACACACTGGTCATGCACCACAGGACCTCCACCCTAGACAGCAATCCAGATCCAAGCAGGTTAAAGCAGGAGTGATTACCTCTCATAATGATTGCTTGGTCCCCCTACAATATTCAGGCCAGGAGGTCTGAAGCAGCCATGCAATAGTGGCTACCATGCCTCAGCTGCTTCTCCCTGCAGGAGCAGAGGCTGGACTGCACTCCCAGACCCCTTGTTCCCAAACTCTACTGACCTCTCACTTTGTCTTTGGTATTTATGCATTGATAATTTTAGAAACAGCCACAACTTCTGGTGATCCACTCTCCCAAAGTCCACTCCAGCTGTGGCTGGTTGTGGCTGCACTGGGGCTAGAACCACAGACTCACTAAGGGCTGGGTTCTTGCTCCTAGTGTGCTGAGATGGACCCTTCCTGCCAGCCTGCTGGGCTTTCTACAGAGGGAGGTTTTTTCTTGCTGTCACTTTGTGGGATCCATAGCCCTAAAGTTTGTTTAGAGTCATTTTTATAGGTATTTGTGGTAGTTATGGGGGGAGTGCAGGGAGTTTTCCTGCTTCTATGCCACCATCTTGGCATCTACCCCCACAAGTTCTGTTTCTTAATGAAGACTTGATATAATCACTGGAAAAGCTCAAAGACCCTTGAACTGAAACAAGGTGATAATTAAATAACTGAAACAAGGTGGTAAGTACTCCTTTGCTTGCCATTGCACATGCAACTGTAAAATAAATAAAGCAGTGTGGTAGAGAAATATATCCTGCCCTACAAGAAAATAAGCGGGAAGGTTATAAGTTATGGGGCATAAAAGAAAGGATGGTAGACTTTGAGAAGGGGTAATCAGAATACATGCTATATTAAGGTGGGGAAAAGGGGAGAGATGGGGAGAAAAATTGGAGCTTGAGATCTTGTAGAAATGTTGAATACTTAAAATAAATAAATGATTTTTTAAAATATATATAATAAAAACACCCACCAAGAAAAAAGTAGAATTAGTCAAATTGAAAAGGATATACACAAGTTAAGAGAGGGAAGTAGTTCCTTAAAAATTATGATTAGCAAAGTGGAAGTTAATGACTTTATGAGACCCCAAGAATCAATCTAACAAAATCAAAAGAATGAAAAAAAAGTAGAAGAAAATGTAAAAGATCACACTGAAAATTCATCCATCCTTAAAAATAGAACCAGGAAAGATCATTGAAGAATCATTGGACTACCAGAAAATCATAATCAAAGGGATGAAATGGACATCACACTTGAAGAAATTATCAATAAAAACTACCCTGATTTCCTAGAAGCAGAGAATAAAATAGACATTAAAAGAATCTACCATTCACCTTAGGAAAGAGAGAGCAAAAAGTAAACCACCAGCAACATTATATCCAAACTCTAGAATTGCCAGGTCAACAGGGAAAAAAAGTACTGCAGGCAACCAGAAGGAAAAAAATTTAAATATCAGGAAGCTGGAATCAGGATTACACAGGAATTACCAGTTGTACATTAAAGGATCAAGAGTTATGAAACATGATACTCTGGAAAGAAAAGGACCTAGGATTACAAGCAAGAATCACGTACCCAGCAAAACTGAGCATGGTCTTTCAAGGAAATCAAAAAGGTGTTTCAATAAATGGAAGAACTGCAAGCTTTCCTAAGAAAAAGACCAGTGCTGGGGCAGCCAGGTAGTACAGCAAGTAAGAGCACCAGCTCCAGTGTTGGGATGACCTGGGGATCTAATCCTGGGCTCAGACACTTAGCACCCACCCAGAAATACCTGGCCGTATAACCTTGAGCAAGTTACTTAACCCCAATTGCTTAGAGGCAGCCAGGTGGCTCAGCAAGTAAGAGCGCCGGCTCCAGTGTCAGGATGACCTGGGGATCAAATCTGGGCTCAGATACTTAGCACCACACCCAGAAATAACTGGCCATGTAACCTTGAGCAAGTTACTTAACTCTGAATGCTTTTAAAAAAATGAAAAAAAGAAAAAGACCAGAGCTAAACAACAACAAAATCATTTTCAATATCAAGACTCAAGGAAAGCACAAAAAGGTAAAAAACGAAAGAGAAAATCCTAAGGGACTGAAGAGTTCTAAAGAGTTTATATCCAGATATGGGAAAATGACACTTTTAATTCTTAAGAATTGTACCACTAAGTTAGAAGGAGTTATATACAGTTAGAAGGAGTATATATAGACAGAGCCTGTGGGTATAATGTGAGCAGACAACATATAAACAAATAATTGCAAAATGAGGAGGATGATACTGGAAGTAGTAGGAAAGGAGAAATAGAATGGGGGTAAATTATCTTATGTGAAGAGGTGTAAAAGACCTATTACAATGTAGGTAAAGATGCGTAGGTGAGCAGTGGGCATCTCTTGAACCATACTTGAATTGGAATTTGCTCAAAGAGGGAATAACATTCAAAATAACTTTGGTATAGACATCTGTGTATGTGGGAAAGTAGAAGGAAAAAGGTTACATAAAATTCAGGGACTGACATAAAGGATGGTAGATTGGGGGAGGTGGTAGTCAGAAACAAAACGCTTCTGAGAAAAGAAAGGGTGAAAGAAGAGAGGGAAGGACAAAGGAAGAAAAAATAGGATGGATAGAAATAGTAATCATAATTGTGAATGTGAATGGGATGAACTCTTCCATTAAAAAAACTGAAGAGAGTGGATTAAACAACAGAATCCTAGAATATGTTATTTAGAAGAAAAATAATTGAGAAAGACACACACACATAGTAAAAGTAATGGGCTGGAGCAGAACCAATAATGTTCAGTTGAAGTAAAAAAAAGCAGGGGTAGTAATCCTTATTACAGGACAAGCAAAAGCAAAATCCATCTAATTAAAAGAGGTAAAGAAGAAAGCTATATCTTGCTAAAAGCTATCATAGAAAATGTAGTAATATCAATATTAGCATATATTCACCAAGTGGCATAGCATCCAGACACTTCAAGGAAAATCTAGGAGAGTTATAGAAGGAAATAGAGAGCAAAACTGTACTAGTGGGGGATTTCAATTGTCCCCTCTCAGAACTAGAAATGTCTAGCCAAGAAATAAAAGAAGTTAAGGAAGTGAATAGGATTTACCAAAGTTAGTTATGACAGACCTCTGAAGAAAATTAAATAGGAATAGTAAAGATTATATCATTTTTTCCAGCAGTACATAGCACAAAAATTGACCTTGTATTAGAGCATAAAACCTTCAAAATCAAACATAGAAAGTCAGAAATATTAACTACATCTGTTTTAGGTCATAATACAATAAAATTATATGCAACAAAGGGCAGTAAATATAGATTTAAAATTAATTGGAAAATAAACAACCTAATTGTAAAGAATAAGTTGTTAAAGAATAAATCATATGACCAATTTCGATAGACTGGACTCTTCTCAGCAATGCAATTATGTAAGTCAATCCCAAAAGACTCAGAATGGAGAGAAATATGTGCATCCAGACAAAGAACTAGAAAGAACTGAGTTTATATCCAGGTGGAAGAAAAATACCTGATCTTTTCTTTCTCTTGTTTGGCTTTATGTCCTCTTTACCATTTTTCATTTCATCTGATACAATCCATCTTTATAATCTGACTAATATATAATGTGAAAGTATTTACAGATCCTATAGTTGACTATATGCTTCCATGGGGAAGAGGGGGATAAAATATGAAACTCAAGGAATTGTGGCATTGAATCCTGTAAACTACAAGGAAACAAATTAAAAATTTTAAAAAATAATAAATCATAGAAAAAATAAATAATCTCATTAATGAGAATGACAACAATTATACCACATACCAAAGTTTATGGGATGCAGTCAAAGAAATACTTAAGGGAAAATCTATTTCTCTAAATTGTTACATCAATAAAACAGAAAAAAAGCAGATCAATGAATTGGGTATATGAAACAAAAAAAAAACCCAGAGAAAAGAATGAATTAAAAATCCCTTGTTAAGAACCAAATTAGAAATATTAAAAACCAAAGGAGACTTAATACAACTGAAGGTAAGAGAACTATTGAGGTAATAAATAAAACTAGGACCTGCAGGAGCAGAGAACTGCTAGCATGCAGACTTTGGTGAGATGAGAGCTAGAATGGAGGTTTGTCTGCATTGGGACTAGGGGCCAAAGCCATGAGTGGCCTGCTTCTGAGGGAGGAGGAACCAAGGAGATCATAATCCAGTCCCAAGGCAAAATAAGGGCTGTGTAGCAAGGCAAGAGCACTGAATGTCTGGGATCCAGGGGGAGGGTGGAGTTTTCTGAGGTAGGTGGGGAGAAGTGCTGTGGACTCCCAAGGACCCCATCCTGTTGGGTTTGTTGCCCAGATACTCCTCTGGACTTGGAAGCCAGGGCAGGATAAATGCAAATTTAGAAATATATTCCATTTTACATCTTTCAGACAAAAATAAATCACAGATGTTTGAGGATGTATGGGAAAACACTGTTGGAGGAGCTATGAATTTGGTCTAGGCAATTGGGAAACCAATTTGAAAATATACTTCAAAAGTCAATAATATATGTTTCCTTGATATTTGCCTGTGATAGTAATGCCAAGGAAAGGTAACTTCCCAAGGTTCAGAATACCAGCATAGGTGCTCTCCATTTTATTCAGTGACAAACCAAGAACAGAGAAGGTCAAAACATGACATCATTCAAAATACAGCATTTACTAAGGGTGACTAAATAATCTCCAAGTACTACCCCACCCCAGGACCTTCCATTCATTCAATCAATTACAAAGTCCCTGTTCTAAATACTACTCCACCCCTAGGCTGTACCTTCATTTAGTCCATCACAAAACCCCTCTTCTCAAATGGAGATTGGTTTCCAAACATAAGTAAAGTACATTCATTTGTTCAACCATAGAACAGAAAAAGGTCAAAAGTTCCCCACCCCTGGATCACAATTGAATCTACCCCAGAGTTACATCAAGTTTAAGCACAGCACTTAATACCCAAATGGAGGTCTTTTCTTCATCTTGACAGGAGGCAAGTTCTCAGCAATCTTAGTTCCTGGGGAGACAAGGCTTAGCAAGGCCACAAGATACATTGCCAGTCTCTTCATTAATTCATCCTCTGTCTGCAGAACAGTCCTAGAACCCCTGAAAACATTAGCAAAACCCTCTCCCAGGATTTCTGTAAACATACAACAAGAAAATCCTTCTTCAGGGCTTCTGAACTAACAGAAAGGTTCCCAGACCCCTGCAACAACAGCGCTGCCCTTCACCAGTGGACAGTATTCACTCTGTCTGCAGGACAGTCTCCAGACCCCTGCAACAACAGCACTGTCCTTCACCAGTGGACAGTATTCCCTCTCTGTCTGCAGGACAGTCTCAGGAGCTCTTAGCCAACAGCCAGGTTCCAGGACTTCTTCAATAACAGGACTGTCTTTCACCAGTGGACAAATCTGGCAAAACAACATCAAAACAGACAGACAAAGTACCATCAAAACAGCCATGTCTCCTCAGTCCTTGGCAGCTCTGGGGACAGGTCTCAAAGGTCCAGGGTGATTCAAAGTGGCCCCCAGCAATCCTCTCAGTCGTTCTCTCTGCCTCCAGGAGGGTGCTGCTTCCAAAAAGTTCTTCTGCCTCTCTCTTGTCTCTCCAAATCTACGTCACCAGCTCCTCCCAGTTCAGGACTTTCTTCTCACATCAACAAGTCCATCCCACAGGTGGGATTAATAAGCTCTGGGTTTTAACACGATCAGTTTGAAAACCAAGCCAATACAGGGGAATCTTTAATTGCCATTACTATCACATTGCCCCAACACTTTTTTTTAGCAAACAACTTGAAACTTAAAAGGTGTTCATTAATTAAGGAATAGTCAAACAAATTGTGGTATATAAATGTAAAAAGTGTATTGTAATGTAATACAATGTATTGTAAAATTTTATACTATATAAATATAATAATTATCATATTGTATGAAATGGTTAATGGGATGAATTAAAATAGACCTGGGAAGACTTAGATAAATCTATGCAGCATGAAGTGCATAGAATCAAAAAGACAAGTTTTAAAAATTAAAACATTGAGAAGAAAAGCAACTTTGAATGATTTAAGAATTCTGATGTATACTAGGACCTACCAGGACTGAAAAGAACTGATGATGAAGCATTCTGCTCATTCTTCACAGAAAAGTGGTAGACTAGAGATAAAGATAACACACTTTTTTTTTGCTTTTTTTGTGGGGGGAAGGCAATTAGGCTTAAGTGACATGCCCAAGGTCACACAGCCAGTTTTGGGGCTGTCTGAGGTCCACTTTGAACTCAGGTCCTCATGACTCCAGGGCCAATGATCTATTCATTGGGCCATCTAGCCTCCCCTATACTTCTTTTTCTTTATGCTGTCCAAACAAAAATTTGCTTTTTTAAAAAATATATAATTTTATTTGATTAAAAATGATTTTTTTTCACTTTTGGAGGTAGAATGTTAGATGGTGAGGGAGATAGTGATAATACCAAAATTAAAATAAAATAAAGGAGCCAGTGACAGGGGAACCTTTTTAATGCACTGATGAAGCAGAGGAAGTATAGAGGGAGACACAAATGAGCAGAATAGCTTTGAAACTGGTATTTTTAATGTATTATAAATTTAAAAATAAGTGGTTTCACAACTTAATTACTTAATAGGCTGCCTGCATACTGAAATAGGTCTGCCTTTTTAAAGTCTTTCCCCTCTCCAACCCATTCTCCATTTAGAGAGTGAAGTGATTTTCCTAAAAAATAGGTCTCATCTTGTCACCCCTCTCCTTAATAAACTCCAATGTTTTCCTATTGCCTCCAAAAGCAAACAAGAAATTGTTTGTTTGTTTGTTTTTTTGGCATTTGAAATCCTTCATAAACAATCTGATGAGGGATAGCTCACAATAGGTTCAGCAGAAACTCTTATTTTTATCTAAGATCAGAAAACCTGTGATTCAATCTGGAAAAAGTTCAGTAGCCCCAAGCAAACTTGGAGTCAGACTGGTAAAAGTTTATTGTACGCTTTACAGTGGTCAAGGGTTCTCAGGGGACCTGCAAGTTTATTGTTAGGCTGTACAGTGGGCAAGAGTCCTTTAGGGAACCTGCAAGTTTAAAGAAGACACAGGCATAGCTTTTAAAGAGTTAAGGGTATTCATTAGATGGCAACTATGCTGACCAGGCGAGAAAAGGGTGGGATTAGGGAGGAGTTAAGGTGGGCTCAGTGTTTAAAGGAGCATGCATTTTTAATGTAACTGTGCAGCCATGATTCACTGGTAAAAAGCCCAAGGTGGGGCTACCTGGAGGTGTGGTTTCAGGCTTGAAACATCACTAAGTCAGCAAGCGGTCAAGGGCTGACTGAGAAGTGCCCAGTCTGCCACCCATCAGTGTCATGTCTAGCAAGATTGATGTCTTGGAACCAAGGCTAACAGAGACTCAGTGTGTGGATAATAGGCTAAGGAGTTAACCCAGAGATAGGGTCCTGAAGGATTCATGGAGGCCGGGGGACACTATACAAGGGGGAGATAATAGTTGCCTAAGCTGAAATGTTTATAGATATTTTTGTGAAAGAATCACAGGTGTAGCTTGTCACTGTTTTAAGCTGAGATAAAAAAATTCATGAGTTGTTGCTAGGCAGAATTAAGGCTCTGAAGCTGGGGGGGGGCGTGTGAAGTGTGATTTTACAAACTGGCTTTATAGATTGATGTAACAAATTTATGTTACAAATATAGATCCCAAGCACCCCATCATTCCCCCGTTAAACAGATGACACCCAAATTCGTTTGGGGACAAGGGGCTATGGTCTCATCTTCCTGAACTGCTTCTCAATGGGAAGGGGCATAGAGCTGTCCCTGCCTCTCAGAGTTCCATCATTCAAGGTGTGGGGTCTGTAGCCAGTGTTCAGAACCTGGTCGATGTCAGGTCCAGGGGGTGATGGGTCATGGTCTTGGAGAATGGTTGGTACTCAGCCTGAGATGTCACCTGCAAGTGAAGGGTGCTGAGCGTAGAAGACACAAATCTAGCAAAGAGATTAAACAAAGGTCCAAAAAGGAGTAGAAGGAAATTGACCAGAAGTGGGGTGAGTATGGGCTAGTATAATTCATTACTCAGACTATTTCACTGTCCTTTATATTTTTACATACTACATAGACAAGGTACCTCATATGTTTTTATTCTCTTAGGGTTTCCTGACTTGAACCTCACAGCTAGATAGTAGACATACATCCTTGTTTCACAAAGCTTGTTTATCCTCTGATTAAATTCACTCTGTAAGAAAGAGATACTTCAGAAATTGAATCTTTTACATGTGTATTCAGTTACAAATGTTAACTTTTGCTTGGATGATGGAATGACTACAAATTCATATCAAAACAGCAATACTCTTCTGCTTTACTTCTTAAATGAAAAGAGTAGGTTACATTGCCATTATTCCAGCTTATGAACAAAGATGACCCACATAGATGTATCAACAATTCAATGTCTTCAGGGGTAAGCAGGACAATGATATAAACAAGATGAGTCATTCTTTGAAAAAAACTGAGTAACACCATTATTCCCTTTACTTAGGGAAAGCCTTTTTATTCTTACCTTTTTCTAAGGAAATTTTCTAAGAATTGGTAGCAGCAAGCACCCTAGCATACCCAGGGTAGCTGCCAGCACAGGTTCTTAGATCTGCTTTTCTAAAGGAAAACAACTCAAAATGGGTTGCTTTAATCTAACATATGCCATTTACCTAGTTCAGGGGAAAAAGGTCAGCACCCCAAACTTCAGAGAATACAGAGGTTACAAGCAGACAAAAATTACAGACAGAGAAACAGATCAGCAGATAGGCTTACAGCTGAGTGACCATCACATCTATACCTAGTCAGTTACCAGTGAGGGAAGCACCAACATCTGGGTTTTCAAAGCTGCAGAACTCAACAGCTGCCCAGAGTCTCATCTGGTCAAATCACACAACTTTTCTCAAAATAAGCCGCAAAACAAAACCCAATATCAGGGTATATATAGCCTTCTCCTGACTCAGTGAATGTAAGAACCCTCTTGACCCACTGCCCAATCACAAAGCAAGAATGTGTGAGCATTCCTGAAAAACAAGCTGCCCACCACAGGCTCCATGTGACCACATTCAGCCTATTAGAGGGACAGAGTATATTTTCAAATAAGAGAAGGTTCTCAGAGTCACTTAAGCCTAGCCAAAGGGCAGGGAATTTCTTCAGATTACCATTCCCATAACAGAATTTTGAATAAGGATTTTTAGAGCAGAAAAAGAAGTATTTCTTAATATTTCCAGAGAAACTAAATCTGAGGTTTCTAATATGCTTCCAATTGCAGATTTGTAAGAGCATTCATGCTTCCTAATTTATAAACCACACAGATGCCACACAGCTGAGCATGTCACTTCCTTGCTTAAAAACCTTCAATAGTCTCTATTTTCTTGAGGATGTAGCACCCCTTCTAGTAACTGCCTCCCTTACTCATATAGAGTATGATGACTGTGTAACATACATGTTGCACTAGTACTACAAAACCAGATGTTCTATTTCTTCTCTGGTTTCCTCAAGCTCCCCTTACCATCACCACACTACTACTACTACTACTACTACTACTACTACTACTACTACTATTACTACAACTACTACTCCTACTACTGCCACCACCACCCACTACTAGTACTACCACTACCACTACTACCACTCCACTCCTCCTCCTCTTACTACTACTACTACTACTACTACTACTACTACTACTACTACTACTA
>NW_027186320.1:10036164-10042334 GCF_028583685.1 Petaurus breviceps papuanus
TACTACTACTACTACTACTACTACTACTACTACTACTACTACTACTACTACTACTACTACTGAGGTAGAAAGACAGAGAGTAAAACAAAGCTATCTATATCAATTTCAAAACATTCTCTAGAACTCTATCCATCCCTTGTCAACTTCAACTGAGTAATAGAATATAGAACTAGCTCATCCATTTTTCTCCTCTGTGCATGTTCATGAATGGGAATGTCTAGAAGTCATTCTCCATTCAACACTTTTATTATGAATCTTTATATTTCTTCAAATTTCACTGTAGAGGAAAAGTCTCTTTGGAATCTGCTTAATCTCTCAAATTCTTAATTTTCTCTGTCTCCTCAAACTACCTCACATATATTTAATTGATACAGTATTCCTTGAGGGAAGCATCTGATTTCTTTTTTCTTTATGACTCCAATACTTTCCGTGTGTGTGTGTGTATGTGTGTGTGTGTGTGTGTGTGTGTGTAGTAGTAGTAGTAGTAGTGGCAGTAGCAGTAGCAGCAGCAGCAGCAGCAGAAGTAGTAGTAATAGTAGTAGTTGTTGTAGTGGTGGTGGTGGTAGTGGTAGTAGTAGAAGTAGTAGTAGTAGTAGTAGTAGTAGTAGTAGATAGAGATCTACTATATGTGTGTGTTTGTTTAAATGAATTTAATTAAAATAGTTGTGGTTTCCCTAATAGTAAGGGAAGATATAAATGACTTGTGGGAGAGGAATAGGGGAGTTAGCTTTTGTATAAGGCCTCTCATGTAACAGGCAATGGACTTCATAAATATTATTCCATTTTATTTTTACAATAAACCTGAGAAGTAGGCGCTGTTATTGTCCTCATTTTTTAGATTAGGAAGTTGAGGAAAACAGAGGTTAAGTGACTTGATCAGAGTCACATATCTAGTAAATGTCTAAGGTCAGATTTAAACTCAAGACTTTCTGGATTCTAAGCCCATTTATTTATCTACTGCACTGTCAGGCTGTCTTAAGGTTTACTTTGATACATTCTCCTGGCTTGGCCATACCTAAATTTGTGACTTTAGGCAAGTTTCTTAATCACTTGGCCATTGATTTTCCTTGTCTGTAAAATAAGTGGGTTAGACTCATCTCTAATGTCTCTTCAAGCCTTGACAATCCATGATGCTTATTTTTTTTATGGTTCTCTACAACTCATCATGCATTAAAATAAAACCATAGGAAGATGATTGATTTTCAATAGATTCGTTCAATTAAGAATAAGCAGCAGATGGGTGAGAAGATAAATCAAACTATTATCCATATCTTAGGAAGTCATGAATTTTGTTTAACAGTAACAATGATAATATATGTGAAAATGCTGCTTTTTCAAAAGTTGCACTTCTGATTTCATTGGTATATAGAACTCTGTAAAGCCAAGCATATGCAGCTTTCCAGAGGACTGCTGCTGTGAATAACTTTAACTTTTTACATAGTACAGTGAACTCTCAATTTATTCAGTACTAAACTAAAGCAAAACATTAACAGAAACCAAAGTACACATTCATAATGCTATGACATAACAACTCACTACTAAAATGGCCACATAGTTTTAAATAAAAGATATCATTTAGTAAGTCCTTAACTCAATCATCCTTAAGGAGCAATCCTCCTTAAAAGATATAAAGTACAAAGGTCTTCCACCCTTAACTCATATTGTCTTAATCTCCTCAGTCAGAGAGTTTTCTGTGTTCTTGATTGGAGACTAGCTTCCAATATTCCTTTACTCAATCATCCTGAAGGGGTACAAAGTACAAAGTTCTCCCACACCTAGGTCACAGTGAATCATGATCTTGCCAGTCAGCACCCAAACAAAGATTCTTTCACCTTGACTCAGGGCTGGCTCTCAAATTCCATGGTTCCTCTTCTGTTCTACCAGCTCTTGTCTGAATTTACCCAACCATCACCTGGACTCACAGGTAGGCAAATACCAGTTCCTGCCCCAGTTCCTGTTCCAGTCTGAAGTTCATGGTGACTGGTTCACCTAAAGTCATCTGAAGTCTCTGTTCCTGGGTAGAGAAAACTTAACAGAGCCACAACTATATCTACACCCACCAAGCTTAGCAGAATTACAACAGTCACACACATTGTCCAGCACTATCATCTCAATTCACTTTCTGTTGTGAAATCAACACAAGTCAACAGGCAGGGTGTATGTGTCTGACAAAGTAACACAATCAACAGATAGAGTGCTTCCATCTTACAAAGTAACACAAACAACAGACAGAAGGCTTCTGTATGACAAAGTAAAGAAATCAACAGACAGAACTCTTCTGTCAACAGAAGTAACACAAACACAAATCAACACAGATAGAACAGAAAACAGAGTGCTGGAAACCACAAGTATTCTCTTTCTCAGTTCTGCTCAGTTCCAGTTGTACTTGAGCTTTTCATATGTCATTAGCTCCTCTCTGTTCTTCCCACTTCTTATGTCCTTCCTATTCTGGTCTTTGGCAAGTCCCTCCTACTGTGGGCTTCACAGGTTCTGTTTCTTAACAAAGACTTAATATAATTAGGGGCAAGACTCAAAGACACTTAAACTGAAACAAAGTGCTAAATACTTCTTTGTTTGACATTACGAGTTCCTAATAAGGATTTCCCTCTACCACTAAAGGTTGTTATGTGCTTTGCATTTATAGCCTCAAAGAGCTGCCTGCCTCACTGAGTGATAAATTCACTTGCCTAAAGTCAGATGAGTGCATTTTAAAACTGGATGAGAGTCCAAGTCCTCCTGTCTCTGAGACCAGCAGCAAATTCATTGCATCTTTTCATATCTTATTAATAAAGTCTAATTTACATACTTTTCAATTACCTCATTTAATATGTAGAATCTGTATCTGAATATCTTGTATATGATTATAATCTTTTATCTTTCCATCTCTTTCTGTGCCTTACTCTTCCTAGATTGATTTCTCATTGCATCATGACTTTTAATCCTCATATCCTTCAGTATCCTTCCTGGACTTTCCACTCCCGTTTTTGTTGTTGTTGTTGTTGTTGTTGTTCTCTTATTCTATTAGCAAGTGTCCTAACATGCTCAGGATAGCCTACTTGCACTGGTTCTTTGATCTGCTTTTAGAGGAAAGACTTCTCAGAAAAGGGTTAACAGTCCTACTTTTAGGATTGGATTAGGATGGAGAAAATGCAAGCAGAGAAATTAGCACAAAGACCAACAGACAGGGCTCCAATTGTCTGAGTAAAGCAATATTGTGATATGTTTTACATACATCGCTGGATTGAGGGAGCACAGACATCTAAGCAGTTGGGGATCTCTGAACATGTGGTGGCTACTAGGAGTCTTGGCCAGGAAATCAAATGATCCTTCTCATGAGTGAACCCACAAAGCAAATTCGAACTCACAGTGTATATATATACACATACATACATATACATATACATATATACACACACACAAATATATATAACATAAATACACACTGAGTTAGAATGTATATATGAGAGACAGAGTTAGAATTATATATATATATATATATATATATATATGACAGAGACAGAGAACAGAGAGAGAGAGAGAGAGAGAGAGAGAGAGAGAGAGAGAGAGAGAGAGAGATACTTCTCAGAGCCAGAAGGTATCAAAGCCCTCATGACTCAGTGCCTAGTTAGGTTAGTACCAAAAAGTGTGAAAGCCTTCCTTCAAGCAAGCCTCCCCTAAGCAAGTTTGTCTTTAAGCAACTTCTTCCCCCAATGGGCTCTATGTGATTCAGGATATATCACAGGTGGGCATCTGCCTATTAATGGGTAGGGAAGATCTTCAAATTCCCTTAACATTGCACTCATTCCTTCCTTGTCTTTCCCATTTGGTGAATTAGTTCAACATCTTAGTATCTGCCATTCCTAATTGCCCTGTTCCTTTGTTCTATCTATGAACACATCTTTCTAAACTGCAGTCCTGGATTACCCTTGCCACATACTTCTCTTGTTTCTACTTAGGTGGTACTGAACAAAACTGAGGGAAAATGACTAAATTGTTCTGAATGGTAAACTAGAAATGTATATATTAATTTCACCTGGAGGCTTAGTACAGCAAAGCAAACCTTCAAATATTCCATAATGACTCTTCATTGTATTTGCCAGAGAATTAGTTCCTAAATCATTTCTTTTCACCTTCATCCTCCCATACTTTGTTCCCCCCATACCTTCTCTTTTGAGAAACTTGCCAAAAGTATTGAGTCCATTCACTAGTACTTTCCTCTTCTCTGTTCTTTATATAATATGGCTCTGACATTATCACTCACTCTCTCCTCTTTCACTCTATTTATCTCACTCATCTCTCATGATAAGTTGTCTTTTCCTTGTTTGTTCAGGTCAGCCTGTCTTTGTGTACCCTTAATTGCATTTTCTCACATGTTCTCCAACAGATTTCACCTACTATTATTCCCCCCTCTCTAACCTTGAGTCTTTTCTTCTTTACTGGATCCTTCTCTGCTGCTTATAAACATGCTCAAGTCTCATCTAAGTTCCATACAAACACACACTCATATGGTCCATTGGCATGACCATTGGCAATCATTCTATATCTCACCTCTCCTCAGCTAGAATGTTGAAAAAGAAAATTGGTGCTTCTACTTTGTATACTCATACTCTACTCCCCTCTAAACTTTTTGTCTGCCTTCCTAGCTCAACACTCAAGTGAAACCACTTTTGACAAAGTAACTGATTATTTCAGTTTTCAGATATAGTGACCTTTTATTAAACCTCATTTTTATCTTTTGTTAACCACTCTGCAGATCCTGGGACCACTGATGATATTCTTTTCCTGGATTCACTCTCAAATCCATGTTTTCTCATTTCTGTTATCTCTTGGTTCTTCTACCATTATGAATCACTTTTTCTCAGTTTCTTTGGCAGGATCGTGCCCACTAATTGTGATTTTCCACTAAATCATTTTTATCTATATTTTCCCACCTTATTATCCTGTTAACTCCCTTGGGTTCAATTATTATCCCTATGGAGGTAATTCTGGATCCATTTATGCAGTTATAATGCTGTCACCAATCAAGTGCTTTTATATTTTGATCTTCATGTCTGGTGGGCATCTCACACTCAACACATCCAAACAGAAATTATCATTTTCTCTCCAAGATACCTCCTATCTACAGAACTTCTCCATTACAGTCAGATATTTTGCCATAATTCTAATTATCCAGGTTTGAAACCTCAGCGTCATGTTCAATTCCTCTATTTTACTTACCCCACATATCCATAATGTTGCAAAATATTATTGCTTCTTTATGATATGCCTTCTTTGAACAATCCCACAAAGTCAATCCTAATCCAAGGCCATCAACACCTTATATATGGACCATTCTGGTTCAAACCCTTTCTGACTCTTATTTATCCTCAGCCAAATATCTATCTATCTATCTATCTATCTATCTATCTATCTATCTATCTATCTATCTATATATATATATATATGTGTATATATATATATATATTTCCAAATGATAGATCTGATGATATCATATCCATGACCAAAATCTTTGGTTTCTTTCGCTTATCTCCATGATCAAATACTAGAGGAAATCTAGGCAATATAGAATAGAGACATTCAAAAAACAGTCTTTACAAAGACAGCTCAAATGCAATTTCCTCCACAAGGACTCTTCTTGTCTCTGATGATATTGGTTTTATTGCCAATAAGGTCACCTTCTATCTACTTTGCATTTATCTTACATGTCTTGATTTTTAGCTATTGTCTTCTTAATTTGAATGTCAACTTCTTAAGAGGAAGGACAGTCAAGTTTTCTGTTTGTATCTCTAATACTTGGCACGGTGCCTGGCACATAGTAAATACTTAATAAATATTAGCTGGTTGCTTGATTTAGTGAAGAGGTTAACAGAAGCAGAGTAGCTCATGACAGACATTATAAGGTTTTGGATGCCCAGGTAAGAAAATTCTGAATTGTTTTAATAACTGGATAGAAGGGAGAGAGATGGGGCAGCTAGGTGGTGCAGTGAGTAAAGCGCTGGCCTGGAGTCAGGAGGACCCAAATTTGGTTCCTGCCTCAGACACTTAACACCCACACACAACCAAAAAAAAAGTAGCCATGTAACTTTGGGCAAGTTACTTAATCCAAATTGCCCTCCAAAAGGCAAGAAGAAGAAGAAGAAGAAGAAGAAGAAGAAGAAGAAGAAGAAGAA
>NW_027186320.1:10042344-10053503 GCF_028583685.1 Petaurus breviceps papuanus
AAGAAGAAGAAGAAGAAGAAGAAGAAGAAGAAGAAGAAGAAGAAGAAGAAGAAGAAGAAGAAGAAGAAGAAGAAGAAGAAGAAGAAGAAGAAGAAGAAGAAGAAAAAGAAGAAGAAGAAGAAGAAGAAGAAGAAGAAGAAGAAGAAGAAGAAGAAGAAGAAGAAGAAGAAGAAGAAGAAGAAGAAGAAGAAGGAGAAGGAGAAGGAGAAGGAGAAGGAGAAGGAGAAGGAGAAGGAGAAGAAGAAGAAGAAGAAGAAGAAGAAGAAGAAGAAGAAGAAGAAGAAGAAGAAGAAGAAGAAGAAGAAGAAGGGAGAGAGATCACAATCTTCAATATACTGAATATAAATGCACTATAAGGTTTGTGTTTCCATTAAGGAATCTTAAAAGTCACAGAAAAGAAAAAATGAAGGACCCAGAAGGAAAGAAATACCTATTTCCCACTTTTTCCCTCAACTATCTCTCACTGGTATCTTTAGATTCCAGCCTAGTAAGCTGATATACAAACAAATCTTTAGAGATAGGGAGAGCAAAAGTGAACACATCCTGAATATTCTAGCCATTATCTTTTTTTTCAACACATCTTTTTTTTTTTTTTAGCAATTGGGGTTAAGTAACTTGCTCAAGGTTACATGGCCAGTTATTTCTGGGTGTGGTGCTAAGTATCAGAGCCCGGATTCGATTCCAGGTTATCCTGACTCTGGGGCCAGTGCTCTTACTCGCTGTGCTACCTGACCGTCCCATCTTTCAACACAACTTATTAAAATTTATTCAGTCCCTTAAATTTTAATCTAGGATCTTTATCAATTTCTTTACCATCACATTTTGGACTCCTGATCTAAGTGACACTCTTCAGGCTAGGGCTTACAACAACTCCCTGTGGTGTCCATTCTATTATTTCCCTAAATTAGTTGAATTCCATTTTAAAGAGATTCCCTCACACAAACTGACTGCTCTTGTATCTTTAATTGGCATCATAAACTCAAATCACTTACAGTCAATTCATATATATTAAAAAAATCCACCTTTAAAAATTTAAGCACTACTCAGAAATGGACCACCAGAGAGCTATTGTTTTATTCTTTTGTAGAATTTGCCTTTTGATTTATAACTATAGTCTATGGTTTGGCTAGAAGAGAGTGAAAGAGCACCACAGAAGTATATAAATTTGATTGATTTTTTCAGCATGAGCATGGCAGTAGAGACTATTGGAAAGCACTATCCTGTACTTAGTTTTTTTTTTTCCTGAAAATCAAGGTAATATGAATTATTGCAGGCTTTACTAGAGAGAAATGCAGTACAACACAAGCCAAGTATGATATCTCAGTCATTTTGATCACATATAGCAGGAATTTTAGTTTTTTATATTTCTAAAATAGAATGTCTTAGCTAAATATGACTATAAAGTCATCCATGGGGTGCCATCAGTGAGGGTCTAGTAAAACTGCTGTAATGTGGAAATATAGAGGGACTAATTGCTATGCTCTTAGGTAATTCATCAGCATTGCTTGAGTGTATAATAACTGCAAAATACAATGCAATAAATGATTTTTATTTTACAAACATAGAACTTTGGATAAAACTGTACCTTCTCCTGCATTTTTCAATACCAAATGATAGCAAAAATCTCTTCATGGTTTGCAAGCTGTCTAAGATGACCAGGACTGGAACTGCTGTTATTACTATTGTTTATATTATCTTCTTGCCACCACTTTGCATCAAACTGCACCTATTTGCTTTCTATTTCATTATGTTAATTTCAAGCAATTGATATTTTCTTGAAAACTATATATTGAGTGGAGGAAGGCACTACAGCACTAGTCTAGAAAATGAGAAATGTGTGGGGATAATCTGGAGAAAATTTAGTCAAAGGTACCCATTCCTTGTAATTTGGCTAAGTCAAATGAGTTCCATAATTTCCAATCACTCATCTCCAGTCAAGTGGTAGAGATCACCAGTCTTCTTCAAGGAATATTGGTTCCCCGAGAGACAGCTGACAGAAAAGATTTCCATTGACTTGGTCACAAAGAGTTTCAGAGAGAATTCTGGGAGAGATTAAGGAATAGGTTAGAAAATTCTAAGCTCTCAATATCTTCACCCACAAAAGAGTTAAAATAGCAGTTTGGGAAGCACAAAGTATGGGCGGAGATAAATAAGAACAGGGGCATAACTAGGGTCCTCCTGTGACAATTTGAGAAGATCAAAAGAAAAATCCCTGTGAAGAGTAAATACCTCCAGACTACATTCCAGTATTACATCAAGCCACAAGCCTCTAAAATAAAAACAGCAAGCCCTAGGTTTCCTTGGTTTGAGAGGCTGTCCAGGCCCCAGCAATTTGAAATTTTACCCCAGGATAATGAGGGAATTTGGCTGTCTGAGCCCAAGAAGTTTGAGGAAGCTTCTTCTGACCAGGAAAGCCAGACCCAACTGTACTGTGAAGAGCTGCGGGGGCAAGAAGGAACCAACACATGCCCAGAGAGGGCAGAAGCAGTGAGGCAGAAAACCCCTGATTGTTGGCACTTACAGGAGGCTGGTTTCAGGATAGAGGGGAGAATGGAAAATTTGTGGCAAGAGGCATCATTTCCCATACCCCAGGTGTAGAGGTGACTACAAATAACTGAACTGCTATCATCACAAAAAAAATGCACAGCAAAGTAGAAAGAATCCAACTATAGCAACCTATTATGTTAATAGAGATGACTGGGGTTCCTCTTCAGAGGAGGATATTGAAGTAAAGAAACACCCAAAGAGTAACATTAAATGGTCACCTGCCTAAAAAGAATTTATAGAAGACCCTAAAAAAGGCTTTAAAAACCAAATGACAGAGATGGAGGAAAAACTAAAAAAGAAAACAAGAATAATGCAAGAAAAACAAGAAGGGTATGAAAGGAAAGTCAACCAACTAGAAAAGGAAATCCAGAATTTTAAGGAAGAAAATGACACCTTGAAAACTAGAATTGGGCAAAGTGAAACTATTGAAATTACAAGAGATTAAGAAATGATTACACAAAATATGAATAATGAAAAAATAAAAGAGAAAGTGAAGCAACTTATAAGAAAAACAACAAATGTGGAGAATAGCTCAAGAAGAAAAAATATAAAAAATAATTGGACTAACTGAAAGTTATGATAAAAAAGAATCTTGATGCAATTATGCAAGAATTAATTAAAGAAAATTGTCCTGAAGCATTAAACAAATGGGCAAAGTAGAAATGGAAAAAAAAATCTATTGATCACCATGTAAAGGAGATCCTATGAGGAAAACTCATAGGGACATCGAATTTGAATTCTGAAAACCAAAGGTCAAGGAAAAACTATTAAAAGACAACAAGATTAAAACAATCTAAATATGAGGGTGCCACAGTTAGAATTACACAAGACATAGCATTAGAAATATTAAAGGACCACAGGTCTTGGAACACAACATATCAAAGAGCAAAAAATCTTGGGCTCCAGCCAAAAATATTATACCCTGCAAAGTTAACTATTTTCTTAAATGAAAAAAAATGGACATTTGATAAACTCAGATTTTCAAGACTTTGTTAAAAAAAAACCTGAACTTAATAGATTATTCAACATACAAGAATCAATATAAATGTAAAGTACATGACAAATACTGAATTTAAAGGATTCAGAATGTTTACTTTTCATATGTGTAAAAGGTAACATTTATGTCTAAGAGTCTTATTAATAGTTGGGTAGTTGATAAGAAAGGTTGGGGAAAACCTGGACATGATATGAATTTAAAAAGTAAAACCATTTAGGAACAGCTAAAAAGAATATTTTTAATACATAAAAGGTGCAAAAGGAAAACCAATACATAGGAATTAGATGGGGGAGGAGGGCTGGTAGTTTTGGAAACCTACTTTCATTGGGAATGGGTGTAAGAGGGAACAATTTATAGACATTTAAAAGAGTATAGAAGTCTTCTAAATTCAGAAGAAATAAAATGGTAGGGACATAGGGAGGGGAGAGGACAAGTGCGATATCTTTAGAAGGGAATGTGAGGGAATAGGTAAATAGGGGTACATAAGAGTGTTTAGATTTATGGGAATGGGAGAATAGGGGAGGGATCCTTGAAGGGGAGGTAGACAAATCATAGGAGAGCAAGGTAATAGGTAAAGGTAAAGTAGAAGAAGCAGGGGGGAGAGGAAACAAGATATGCATATACATTAAAAAAAGATCAGGAGTAGAATAGGTTTGGGGATGTATTTGTCTATATATGTATGTATATATTTATATGTTATGTATATATCTATAGCTATGGAGAAACATATCTAAACGTTATTGTAGCCTTCCAGGGTGGGGGAGGGTATGCATATATTTATAGGTATAGAGAAACATATCTAAATTTTATTGAGGCCTTCTGGGGGAGGAGGTTGGGGGTAAGGTAAGAAGAATAAAGTAAAAGAGTGCACAGCAAAGAACAAAAGAAAACTGACAAGGAAATTTTCTATTCAGCTCTGGTTTTATCAGCAAGAATGCTTGAAAGTCCTCTATTCCACTGAATATGCATATTTTCTCCTGAAACATGATACTCAGTTTTGCTGGGGAGGTGACTATTAGTTTTAATCCCAGCTCCTTTCACCCCCGAAATATCATATTTCAAGCCCTGTGATCCCTCAGTGTAGAAGCTGCCAGATCCTGGGTTATCCTGATTGTGTTTCCACAATATTCAAATTGTTTCTTCCTGGCTGCTTGTAATATTCTCTCCTTAATCTGGGAAATATGGAACCTGGCTGTAATATTCCAAGGAGTTTTGTTTTTTTCAGTAGGTGATCAGTGGATTCTTTCAACCTCAATTTTGCCCTCTGCTACTAAAACATCAGGGCAGTTTTCTTTGAGAACTTCCTGGAGGATGATTTCTAGGTTCTTACTTTGATCATGGCTTTCAGGTAGTCCAATAATTTTTAAATTATCTCTCCTGGATCTATTTTCCAGGTCAGTGGTTTTTCCCATAAGATATTTCACTTTGCCTTCTCTTCTTTTATTTCTTTGGATCTGTTTAACAGCATCTTGATTTCTCATAAAGTCATTAGCTTGCATTTGCTCCAATCTAATTCTAAAGCAATGATTCTCCTCATTGAGCTTTTGAGATACTTTTTCCATCTGGCAAATTTGGCTTTTTAAGGCATTCTTCTCCTCATTGCCTTTTGGAGCCTCTTTTGCCATTTGAGTCAGTCTGTTTTTTAAGGTATGATTTTCCTCTATCAGGCTGTTGACTCATTTCATAATTTTCTTGCATTGTTCTCATTTCTCTTCCCAATTTTTCCTCCATTTCTCTTATCTGCTTCTTAAGGTCCTCTATGGCCTGTAACCAGCTCATATTTTCCTTTAAACCTTTTGGTGCAGGAGTTCTGACTTCACTGTTTTCCTCCTGTTCCATGCTTTGCTCGTTTTTGTCCACAAAATAGGAGTTTAATGTTGGAATCTTCTGTCTGCTTTGTTTCCTTTGCCTGGTCATGTTGCTTCTCAGTCATTTGAACTCTGGGCTTTCTGCCACAGTAGCACTCTGCCACCAGACGGGCGCTTTCATCCCACATTCTGGGATCTTCTCAGCTGCTAGAGTTATTAGATGGTTGCCTCTCTGAGTTCTCCACATGCTCTGTCAAGCTGGACACACACCCCAGGACCTCCACCCTAGACTACAATCCAGATCCCAGAAAGTTAAAGCAAGAACGATTACCCCTCAGACTGGTGATTGGTCCCTCTACGCTCTGCAGGCCAGGAGCTGAAGCTGCCACGTGGTGTTGGCTAGCTGTGTTGGGGTCTCAGTGGCTTCTCGCCCCATGGGCAAAAGCCACCCACTCCCACTTACTGGGTCCCAAAGTCCAGACTGCACTGACCTCTCACTTTGAACTTCGCATCTATGTGTTGATAAATCTGGAAACAGCCACAGCTGCTGCTGATCTGGATTCCCTCTGGAATGTGGCTGGTCAGGCCTGCCCTGGGGCTAAAGCCGGTGTGGGGCTGGGCTCACCTCCCAGAGTGCTGCCCTGGCCTGTGGGCTGTCCTCAGTGGGAGATTAGCTTCTCTGTATCATTTTTGTCTGTTCTGCAGCTGCAAAATTAGTTTAGAATCCCCTTTTTACATGGTTTGGGGAAGGTGGAAGCTGGAGCAGCTTCTACTCTGCCATCTTGACTCCACCCCCATATCTTGTCCTTTTAAATCTATAATATTTCTCACATCTGCAACCTTTCCTACACCAATACAAAATGCCTATACTTCAAATGTATTTACTTTATGTACTTCATATTCTTATTACTTCTCACATCCTCTAATCTAATTAGTCTCCTTGCCTTCACTCTCTGCCTTTTCCACTCAGTTCTGTAAATGTGGTGGGTTGACTTATTGAAATGACTGAGGAGGAAAAATAGTTCAGGTTTTTGGAAATATCTACTTATTGGCAAGGGACTACATTGCACAGTGAATTAGGACCAGGCTCCCTCAGCTAGGCCCTAGATGTCAAATACAGGAGGAGAAAGATTTTTGTGCATTTAAAGAAAATATTTAACAGGATATAAACCAAGTTACAAGATTAGGCAATCTGATTTCTTGTTTGAGAAAAGATGCTAGATTTTCTGATTGGGAAGTTATAGAGGGAACCTGAAATCAGAAGAAAGAGAGTTCTGTCTCCCCGACACTTCTGTATTCAATAAAAAAAAGAACAAGGAAACAGTAATGGATTGACTGATGTAGGTAATTTTTTTTTAAGATAAGACATACAGCTTGCTTGAAATATATAATTATTAGAAAACTTCTTGCATCAGTCTTTGGATCTGACTAGGTTTCAGGTTAGCATAATGTAAGTCTGCCATTAAACATTAAACATATCTAGTGTCTAAGCAACTGGTAAAGGAGGTCCAGCTTCAAGCCACAAAGGGCTATGTTCAAACAATGAAATAACATTTTCTCACAATTCACATAATTGTATAAAATTTTCTCAAAAGACAGAAACTAGACCCATAATTGAATAGAAAGTGAATTGAACTAAACACAGATTTGAGACACAAGATGGAATCTGTTTGGTTCACTCAATTGCCACCATTCTCCCACATATAGCTGCTAAATTTATTTTCCTAAAATATAGATTCAATCATGGCACACATCCATCCTCACTTCCAATTCTGCCTCTATTCACTCAAACTAAAAGTATCTTCGATGTCATGTTTTTTTGTAGGATCAAATAAAAACTGCTTAGCTTATCATTTAAAGCTTTTCAAAGACTGTTTTTTACTTTGCTTCATGAAATTTCTAGCTTCCTTGAAAACACAGCCTAAACATTTCCAAACATGTAGTCCTTTTTCTGAACCCAACAGTTACTGGTACTCATTCTGTCTTGACATTAATTTGCTATTGTTGTTGTTCTTTTACTTTTTTATATTATTTGTTTAATAGATTATATAATCTAGTCTTCCCCTCCAATAGAATAGAAACTTTTGTAGTCAGGAACTGTTTTTGTCCTTATAGCAACATTTATCATAATCACTTTCACGTAATAGAAACTTAGTAAATGTTGAAAGGAAATGTTGTTGTCAATCAACTGGCATTTATTAAACACTTACCATATATAGGTTAGGCATTGTGCTGTGCTCTGGGGATACAAAGAATATTAAAAAAACAGCCCCTACTCTCAAGAGTCTTGAAGCTTAATGGTGAGACAACAAGTAAACAACCACAAACAAGCAAGTTATATACAAGATAAATTGGATTTATCTCAGAGTAAAGACAGTAATATTGTGAGGGAATCTGGGAAAACTTTCTAACAGAAGATAAGGCTTTGACTAAGACTTGAAGGAAGTCCAAGAAGCTAAGAAGGAAAAATGAAGTGGGAGAGCATTTGAGGCATAGGTGACAGTCAATGAAAATCCTCGGAGTAGGGAGGTGGGGTGTCTTGTGACAAGAACAAGTAAACAATTATTACTGGATTGTAGAATATGTGAAAGGGAATAAGATGTAAGATGATTAGAAAGGTAGGAAGGGGCCAGGTTAAAGCAAGCATGATTTTATATTTGATCTTGGAATTAGGAGGGAGCTCCTGGAGTTTTTTGAAGGGGTAGGGGATTAAAGTGATCAGAACTAAGTTTTAGGAAGATAGATTTGACAGATAAGCAGAACATATATTATCCAGTGAAGTTTAAGAAAATAGTAAAAGGTGAAAGTTATTGTGTCAATGACAAGACACTTTTGACTAGTTTTCAGGACATACTGGAACCACAGAAGATAACCAATGTAAGGAATGTGAAATATCATAACTGTATCCCTCGTATACCTAGTTAATGAAACTAGACAGAAAGGATTGATATCTTTCTATTCAAAGACTGCAAACAAGTAAGTTCCAGGTTCCCTAGTTCTACTAGGGTTCCCAAAGGTGGATCAAAATACAGTCATTTGTATTCTTCTGTGTAGGACCTGGCTTTTTCTATCCTTGTTTTTTGATAGCTCTTTTTACAAGTCCTCTCATGTGGCCAGATGTGGGGTTGCTGAAAAAGGGAGAATATAAGACACTCCTTACTGTATTTTTATTGGCTGATTGGTGGATTTTCCTTGTTTGGCATATCCTCTGTAAAGGACAACAGAATATTAGCATGTGGAGCATATTTTTATGCTATATAGATATATATTGATATTTGTTATTGCTACATCCCTAAGATGTATATTTATTTTGCATACCATTTCTTGTAACATTAGATGTGTATACAAATAATTTATTTATTCTATAAGCTTAATCATAGTATAAATCATAATTTTGAAAAATGCTCTATAAATACATAACAGATTATAATGATCTCCAAATTTTAGAACTGATTTCTACATTTCTAGACAGAGCAATTCATGAAGTAACATTTCATATTTCAAAATATTTTCCCTTTAAATTGTCTTCCTTATTAGAGATGTGTTCCTACAGGAAAAAAAATAAATCTAGAAGAGTGAGCTGAAAATATGTATGGTATAGAACAGAGTTGTAAATCAATTACAGTTGACTGAGAAAAGAACCTGTATATGCTATTAAAAAAAAGTTTCTATGATCACCAAGATTTCATCATCCTAAAACTACTTGAAACTTATTGGAGCATGGACATAGGAATCTTAGAAGGAACTTGGATATTCATATGCTAAAACCTCAAAGCTCACAGGACCATTGTGGACTTCTTTCTCCTACTATGCTGGGAAAATCCTAGTGACAGAAATCTGTGATAATAGTCCTGGTTATATTGCTTTTTGATATTTCCCCATTCCTGTTTTACAGATGTCAGTATTTCTGATAGTTTGGTTGTATGTATCTGAGGGCTTGGGGTGAGGATCAAAAGGTGTTATCAGTCCTTTTCCCTTGTAATTCCTTCACCTTTCCTTCCATTCTTCCTTAGGTACATACAGTGAGGCACAGAAACTTCCCTTAGGTATCAAAAATGAAAAGGATTATTGCTTTTCAGCACAGACTGTCTCATTCAAGTCATCCCTTTAGCTTTAGCTATGGAACCCAGTGTAGACAGAAAAAAAAAACAATTTAGCATAGCTCTCTTCTTTTACAAATAAGGAATCTTAGAAGTTTAAATGTCATAGCAAGTAAATAACAAAATCAAGACTAGACCTGATTCTCTGCCTAGAGGTTTTTTTTTTCTTCCCATTATAGCAATAGTTGACATTTACATAATACTTCCAGTTGTAAAAAAGACATGATAGTTAATATTTATAACAACACTTTAAGGAAAGTACCAAAGGTGTTTTCTCCCGGTTAGAGAAAAACTGAGGTTCAAACCAAATGTATTTGATTATTTTGATTTTTCTCTGACTGACTCTATCATATTTCCCTTAGTGTTGGTTATAAAACTTTTCTTTATCCCCTTCTCTCTCTTCTAGAAGCTTTGCTGTTTTAATCATTCTGTGTCCTTAATTTTCAATCCTTCATTCACTGGCAACTTCTGTGTTAAATATAAACATTTTAGATATCTACCCATTCTCTAAAACAAAACAAACACAAACTTAAAAACATTTCTCTTGACCTTGTTTTCTCTTATTTTCCTAGATCTCTCCTTCCTTTTACAACAAAACTCTTTGTAAAAAGCTATATCCGCTTCTTTATTTTCTTACTTTTCAAACTTTTTTTTTTAAATTTGGCTTTAATTTCTACCACAATTGAAATTGTTTTCTCTAAATTCACCAATGGCTCCTACTGTTAATTAATTCAATTAATTTTCTTAGACCACGTATTGTTTGACTTATCTAATAGCCTGACACTGTTGACTATTCCTTTCTTCTGTACATTTTATCATTTCTGGTTTTGGAACACCTTTGTTCATGGTTCTGCCTCTCTGACGTCTCAGCTTTCCTAGTCTTCCATCCTTATCTTCTGCTTGCATTAAATGAAGGATAGAAAAGATGGCATTGTAAGCAGAGACAATAAATGAGGTCTAAGTAAATCGTATCCTGATCAAAACCTTTGCTTGTTCTCTGTTTGCTATGGGGAAAAATGGACACTCTCTCAAGATCTGGTTCTACATTCTCTTGCTAGACAAATTGCATATTACTAAACTTTAAGTATTTTGTGCTAGCATAATTCATTTTACCTAGAAATACTTAACAATTATTTGTTGAATTAAAATGAAAAATAAAAATATAACTATAGTTTTAATATTCAAAGAGTATATGATGAATTTTTTCCTTTCTTTATATATTATGTTGTGAATTTTTTGAAACTAAATTTGCATATGATTTAGGCATTATTATTAAGTACAATCTTTTTTTTTGTTGTTCATTTTGTTTTGTTTTTCCTGAATTAAATAGATACCAAACTGATGCAGCACCATAACAACTCAAATGACATTTATGGGCATTATGAGGGCAAATAGTGTAGAGGAAGAATTACTCTAATCAAATTACCAGTATACTAGTAGGCATTTTCCTTGCAACTCTTCTGTGGCCTATCACTAAAGAATATGATATTGTTCTTACTTTCAAATTGTTACTCTTGTTTCATATTTTTATTTCATTAATTTGAGCTATAATTTAAATTAAAATTTCTAGACATTCAGGCTAAGTCCCTAGTCTGGACTGTATTTTCATTTTTTGTAGGAAAACTCAACCTCCAAAATAAAGAGTATAAATCTTATAACACAGGTCCCCTCTCTCTCTCTCTCTCTCTCTCTCTCTCTCTCTCTCTC
>NW_027186320.1:10053603-10059256 GCF_028583685.1 Petaurus breviceps papuanus
TCTCTCTCTCTCTCTCTCTCTCTCTCTCTCTCTCTCTCACACACACATTCAAGCAAAGAAAAATCCCTTTTTTTGCTCCTATCATGGAGGAAGCTACATTATTCCCCCCTACAAAAGGGTGTTGTTTATAAGCATACCCAACCTTTTATTGAATAACCTAAGAACTTGATAAAACACTCTAATCGTTGTTTTCAGACTCTGTGAACAAAAAGTCATGGACCAACTCTCCTTCTATACTAAAGCAGAGGGTACATAGATGCTGTGCTAATCTAATTATTTATGCCTCTGAAATCTAGATAGCATACCAGAACCATGCAAGAAAAAAAAAAACTTAGAAATTTCCCTCAAAGGTATATCTATTTGGGACATGAGATTATTAAACACAGTAGATGTTTATTAGCTATGGAGTCTTGAAAGGGTATACTAAATAAAATATTTTACATGAGGTTGGAAAAGAACACTACACTGAATCATGAACATAGCATCATACATTATGGTTCTGCCAAGAGTAGGATTTTTCAAAGTTCCTGCAATATGTATGAAATATGTAACACTAAATATGCCTGATCTCAGTGAAAAATATAGTTTCACTTAATATATTGAAGGCATCATTCAAGAATTGCAATTTCTGAGGGAAATATCACTCTTGAAAGAACAGAATCATCTTGGGTTGCAAGATTCTTGTACTGACTGTTTGATCATACTTAACCAAGTCTAATAGGAAATTTCACATAAATTTCTCCTTTTTTCATTCATTGTTCTCTCTGAACTGAAGTCTTATTCATATTCATATTCATATAATGTGATGGTAATCCTAAGTCCTTAAAGCTGAAGGAGAGAAATATAAGATGAGAGAGCTAATACTAAGGTGGAAAGGTTTTGAGAATATCTGTAGCACTAGACTTTTGGCTGAGAACTAGAAGAGGGAGAGACTTATCACCAGCACATTAGATATTAAGTGATGAATTGTTAGCTATGAATTTCAATATGAATCAGTAGAATTCAAGATACCAAGGAGTAGAAATACAATGCACAGAATTTAAGTATCATTCTTTAAAAGTTTACAAATACAAATATAGTACCTGATCTGTGGCTTACTATCCCAAGCCCCACTCATACTGGCAGGTTGGTTCTCTTGAAGGCAGACAGTTACTTAAGTCATTAGCATTCTAGTTATAAGACTACAAATCACAAGGTTCTGGCATGCTTGGTATGACATTCTGGCATGATGAGTTGATATCAATTAGCCATCAAGATAGTCTATAAAATCAGATATTTTCTTAAATGGCATAGTAAACCAACTCATTCAAAACAAGGCTCAAAACCAAGATCATACTCTCCTACATTCAGGTCATACCTGCTAACAGTGCCCTCTTCTCTTCTTCATCTATATTATCTTACTTGGTGATCTCATCAGTTTTCATGGATTCAATTATCATTTCTACACTGATATATCTAACATTTACTTATTCATCTGTAATTCTTCTGCTCACTTCCAGTCTTGGGTCTCCAACTTTTTATTAGACATCTCCAATTGGAAAACCTGTAGATATTTTAAACTCAACATTTTCAAAAGTGAACTCATTCTATTTCCCCCAAATCCTCCCCATTTCCCAACTTTACATAGGGAAAGATAGATATATAGAGATAGATTATATATAGAAAGTGTATGTATGTGTATATATACAGATGTATATATGTACATATGTGTATATATGCACACACAGAAATAGATGTAAACCATATTTCAAATCTTACCAATAATGAAATAAGGAAAAAATAATTTATTGCTAAATTAAGGGACCTTAAATTGGAAAGTAGAATAAAAGAATTGACTCTCCTAGGATATTTGATGAACAAAGGAAATGGCAGAGTTGATTTCCTCTGTGCCCTGAGGAAGTAGAATCTTTACACTTTTTAATGGTAACACTTGTTTATCTCTCCTTTAACTTATTATAATCATAAGTAAATGGCAATGAAAAAAATTATAGCTTACATTGTTGAATTGGAATGAAGAAATAGAAAAAAATAATCTCTATGAAGAAATTGACAAAATCTTCCAAAGACGCCAATAGTCATTTGACAATTAGTTATTTCAAAGCAAAGGTAGACACAGAGGAGGATAGTGAAAATAGTATGTAAGAAAATATCTTGTAAGATCGAGTAATAACAGAGGTTAAATATTTTAGACTAGAAAGAATGCTGAAGTGCCAAAAAAAGAACATTAAAAACAAATGGTATTTATGGCTATGTAATTGTAGCATCATATCTTAAGTAATTTGATATGCAATTGCCTCACTGTAAATACCTTTTTACCTTTAGGCTATACTCTTTAGGCTACCTAATTTAGTCTTAGCTTCTTTAGCTTAGATTTTTATTACCTGGATGTGAGCTCTCATCCATATGGACTCATTCCAACAGTGTTCTCACAAACCATCTCAATCACACTCTTTTCACATTTGGTATAATTCTTGTCACATATATACATATACCCTGTGGAGGGAATCAATCTAATAAGCCAGGATCTTTTTCAAGAGCTCTCTTGGCATCTTCCTATCTTTTTATTTCTGGGTGCACATATCTCTAATAATACCCTTTACAGCAGTTCTCCAGCACTGATGCAAATTATTTTTTTCAGACTACCAGTAATTAGGACTTTAGATTTTACTTCTCCTTGGTAAGTATTTAAGAAGAAAGACAGAAGATATTGGAACCCTGTGTAACTCATAAGAGCAGGATTTTTACTCCTAGAAGTATGCTTTTCTTATCTTGACATTCTTCACATCTAGCCTCAGGGTGGCACTTCTTTTTTTATTGCCCCAAAGGAGATCTACTCATTGTTTATAGAGAGGGTATACTTTACTTTAACTTTTATTTGCAAAGCAATAGCTCTCCAATTAAAATATGGAAAGAGAAGTTCATGGTTCTGTTAAACAGATGGACAAAAAAGGTAAATTAAAAAAAGATTAAATGTGTATTATAATGCAAAAACAGTGATTTTTATCAAATTATTAATTTTGATTTCTTATTCATTCTTCTATGTATGTGGCACCAGGCTATGCGTAGGATAAAATTTAAAGAAGTACACCATCAGAAAACTATCATTTCCTCTTAAAGTACTCTTTATCTTAATCAACAATTATATAACTCTATTCAAGAAGAATATATATTAAAATATATAGTATATATGCATATAGTCAAGTATGAAAACAATTATATAACAATAAATTATTTGTCAAGAACTTTGTGTGAAAAATACCAAATTATTGGTGAAGACCATAAATGGTAGAAATTAGTAGTAAAGAGGTTTCATAGCAGAGTTGGAAGCTAAAGAAATTGAGAAGAGAAGTAATAGACATTGTGTCATCTATTTATTATAATAAACAACACAATTGTTACTTATATAAAAAGATAACAAGATGAAAACAAAATTATATTGTAATAAAATATTTTTTGTACCTATGGCTAGGGAGAAGAATCTTTAACTAATATTTCTAAAACTGCATTATATAATGGTGGGGAGACAGAGTATCCTTGCTTTGCCCTGATTTGCCTTGGGAGAATTCCTAGTGTTTCTCCATTGCAAAGAATGCAAGATATTGGTTTAAAATATGTATTTTTTGAGCACATAAAAGAGTCTGCTTTGCGCATATTTGTTTGGACATTTGAATCTATTAACTATCAGATAATTTCATGTTTGCATGTAAATTTGTCCAATTTTACCTTTATAATAATTTTATGTTGTATATAATTTTAAAAAATGGAATGGTTAGACAATTTGGCAGATCAGATGTGAACAGATAACTTGTATATTGAGGGAAAATGCCATTAGGCAAGACTGGAGACAAAATTTAGAAGTCATTTCATGTGTTCTTCCTTTGACTAGTATGCTAAAAAGAAATACATGATACCCAGTGGGCTAGGGTAGTACCTCTATAGTACCTGAATTTTGATCCTACTGATAGTCACTTACAGTGTGACACTGGGTAAATCATTTAACCTTTCTAAGCCTTACTTTCATCTAAAAAAGTCACTTCATGGGGTGATTGTAAAAATTAAATGGATAAAACGTGTAAAATAATTTTAAAATTCTATATAAATGTCTATCATAAGCACCACTAATATCACAATCAGCATCATTATGATGAATTATTTGCAATATAAGTTTTAGATGAAGGGTATTTATATACTTATATTTCACTTAAAAGATCAGGGAGGAGTGTGAATGAAAGAGAATTCAGTTAAAATCTTATGACTGGTCACTAATTTGTAGAAAATAGGAGTATCCTCTTTATATGTCATATGAAGATTTTTCTGCTGATAGTATTTTATGTTTGAAGGAATATGCTTTGATCCACACTATTTTAACACATTGTAATAGAATGAATACTCTATTTGCAATAATGAATTCTAGTTATGACAGGGTATGGGACTTGGAAACCATACCCCCAACTCCCTCCCCACTGCCAAGAGGCCCTGAACTTTCCCACAAAGCCCTGGAGTTCACCTTAGTCTCAGTAAAAGCCTTTCAACTGTCCTTGCTTTGTGGCTTTGACCCAGCCTCAAACTTCCAGTTCTCTGATATCTCTAACTTAGCCCAGTCCTTTACTTTCTGGATAGCCCCAGGCCACTTCCAACCCTAAATCTCATCTAGACTCATTCTCTGTTACCTCACAAGCACCCCAAATTATTGGCCACATTATAAAAAAGGGCAGTCTCATCTCCCAAATTGATCAGATTCTGAAAATCTGTCCAACAGCATACTCCCTAGGAATCTTGTCCACTCCAACAAGTGTTTTAACAAACCTTATGTGTGTCTGAAAGAGGGCTTGAATCAAATTCTTTAAAAGCAGTAGACACACCTTTTTCCTTTTAATTTTGGGGTTCCCAGCACCCTTAGACCACAAAACAGTTTGGGGACTCATATCTGTTATTCACTAATGATGTAGTTTTATCATCATTCATTTTCAAAGAGGTCCATTGATATCATGGGGTGATGTCTTGACTTGCTTATTAATTGGATTTAAATTGCCTGCCTCTTCTCTATTCCTCAGTCATCTAAGTCCAGTGACAAGACAAAGTCAGAATGACTGTTGATGGCTCAGGATGCAGTAGATGCACCTTCTATGTCTGACTATGTTCAAAGCACTCCACAATGCCTGCTTCTGTCACCTCCATAGCCACTGGAGCAAATTGTTTTCATCCACCTATTCTATCAGGTGAAGTTTTCACATGCTTGACTTCGACATCCCCAAATTTACCTATGTAATAGTAATGGAATTTGAACATCCCCTTGCATTTGCAATCAAATAGGTACTTAGCACCTAGTTCCAAGTTCATAATTGTGTCAAGTATTAAGACCCAGAACTTGTGAATCCCACAGTGGGATGAACTTGCTAACATAACAGGAAGGGGCAGGACAGGGAGGAGCTAATACCATATATAAGGAGAAGTCCAAGCTAGAGAGCCAGAACGTCTGAGAATGAGCATTGCGGAGACAGAGCGGCTAGTGCTGAAGAGAGAGAGAGAATTGCCAGGAACAAGAATTGGTGAGAGAGAGAGAGAGAGACAGAGAGAGAGAGAGACAGAGAGAGAGAGAGAGACAGAGAGAGAGAGAGAGAGAGAGAGAGAGAGACAGAGACAGAGACAGAGA